>NW_027315768.1:1313669-1469563 GCF_026437365.1 Eucyclogobius newberryi | reverse complement strand
ACAAATAGTCTTAAAGCTGTGGTCAGGCCATTACATCAGACCCAAGACACATGGATATAAGAAGTGAAAGTGTGGGAGGAGGAGCTCAGCTGCAGACCAACAACATGCTGCTGTTCTGCCTCTTTTCCCTTTTGCACCAAATAAAGACCTTAAGACCTTAAGACCTCTCAGTCTGTTAGAGACTAAACTCCAGTAGAATTGGTGGAGGATGCAGGTCTCTCCTCGTGCTTGGAAAAGAAGCAGTCGAATCGTGCTCTAAACGATTCCCTTCTGGATGTCGGCTGACCCACAGCGTCCAGTAACGTTCAGCTGGGAATGAGAGAACAAGGACAGTGAGCATGTTCAGTTTTCACCTACATTTGTGACCGGGACAAGTAAAAGTAAGGCAGAAACCTCTTGTATTTATGACCAAAATCTGCACATTGATAATACTAAATTGATGAGTTTTGCCAAAACTTTAAACTTAAACTGAAATTTCCACATTGCACAAGTCTGAATGAGTGAATGTGAGCTCATGAGACGAGACCGTGGGACTGACTTAAAGAGGAGGAGGACTCAGAAAACAATCAATAATCAATAAAAATAAATAAATAAATAAATAAATAGAAAGACAAAGATCAGTTCAGAAGCCTCTTATGATGAGTTCAAGAACAAGGCCAGTTACGTCGCACGGCGTCACCGGGGCCCCATCCTGGAGCCAGGCCTGGGGTGGCGAGTGCCTGGTGGCCGGGTCTTTCCCCACGGGGCCCAGCTGGGCACAGACCAAACGAGCGACGTGGGGCCACCACCCTCAGGAGGATCCATGGTGTGGACGGGGCTGGTGTGGGCGGGGCTGGTGTGGGCGGGGCTGGTGTGGGCTTATAGCCCCTCAGCTCAGCCGCCACGTGTTGGAGTTCACCCCCTGTGGACGAGAGGGTCGCGTCCCTCCGCCTTCGGTTGGGGGACATGTCTCTCACTGTTGTGGCGGCCTACGGGCCGAACAGCAGTGCAGAGGACACGGCCTTCTTGGAGTCCGTGGGAGGGAAACTGGCCAGTGCACCGACCGGGGACTCCGTTGTTCTACTGGGGGACTTCAACGCCCACGTGGGCAATGACAGTGACACCTGGAGAGGGGAGGAGCCCCGATCTCCATTATTGGACTTCTGTGACGTGAATGCTCTGGACAGATGAATGGTGCAGACGTGAATGCTCTGGACAGATGTATGGTGTAGAGACAAATGCTCTGGACAGATGAATGGTGTAGACGCGAATGCTCTGGACAGATGAATGGTGTAGAGACAAATGCTCTGGACAGATGAATGGTGTAGAGACAAATGCTCTGGACAGATGAATGGTGTAGACGCGAATGCTCTGGACAGATGAATGGTGTAGAGACAAATGCTCTGGACAGATGAATGGTGTAGAGACGAATGCTCTGGACAGATGAATGGTGTAGAGACGAATGCTCTGGACAGATGAATGGTGAGGACGCGAATACTCTGGACAGATGAATGGTGTAGATGCGAATGCTCTGGACAGATGAATGGTGTAGAGACGAATGCTCTGGACAGATGAATGGTGAGGACGCGAATACTCTGGACAGATGAATGGTGTAGACGCGAATGCTCTGGACAGATGAATGGTGCAGAAGTGAATGCTCTGGACAGATGAATGGTGTAGAGACGAATGCTCTGGAGAGATGAATGGTGAGGATGCAAATGTTCTGGACAGATGAATGGTGTAGAGACGAATGCTCTGGACAGATGAATGGTGTAGACGCGAATGCTCTGGACAGATGTATGGTGTAGAGACAAATGCTCTGGACAGATGAATGGTGAGGACGCGAATACTCTGGACAGATGAATGGTGTAGACGCGAATGCTCTGGACAGATGAATGGTGCAGAAGTGAATGCTCTGGACAGATGAATGGTGTAGAGACGAATGCTCTGGACAGATGAATGGTGAGGACGCGAATGCTCTGGACAGATGAATGGTGTAGAGACGAATGCTCTGGACAGATGAATGGTGAGGATGCGAATGTTCTGGACAGATGAATGGTGTAGAGACGAATGCTCTGGACAGATGAATGGTGTAGACGCGAATGCTCTGGACAGATGTATGGTGTAGAGACAAATGCTCTGGACAGATGAATGGTGTAGAGACGAATGCTCTGGACAGATGAATGGTGTAGAGACGAATGCTCTGGACAGATGAATGGTGTAGACGCGAATGCTCTGGACAGATGTATGGTGTAGAGACAAATGCTCTGGACAGATGAATGGTGAGGACGCGAATACTCTGGACAGATGAATGGTGTAGACGCGAATGCTCTGGACAGATGAATGGTGCAGAAGTGAATGCTCTGGACAGATGAATGGTGTAGAGACGAATGCTCTGGACAGATGAATGGTGAGGACGCGAATGCTCTGGACAGATGAATGGTGTAGAGACGAATGCTCTGGATAGATGAATGGTGAGGATGCGAATGTTCTGGACAGATGAATGGTGTAGAGACGAATGCTCTGGACAGATGAATGGTGTAGACGCGAATGCTCTGGACAGATGTATGGTGTAGAGACAAATGCTCTGGACAGATGAATGGTGTAGAGACGAATGCTCTGGACAGATGAATGGTGTAGAGACGAATGCTCTGGACAGATGAATGGTGAGGACGCGAATACTCTGGACAGATGAATGGTGTAGACGCGAATGCTCTGGACAGATGAATGGTGCAGAAGTGAATGCTCTGGATAGATGAATGGTGTAGAGACGAATGCTCTGGACAGATGAATGGTGAGGACGCGAATGTTCTGGACAGATGAATGGTGTAGAGACAAATGCTCTGGACAGATGAATGGTGTAGACGCGAATGTTATGGACAGATGAATGGTGTAGAGACGAATGCTCTGGACAGATGAATGGTGTAGAGACGAATGCTCTGGACAGATGAATGGTGTGGACGCGAATGCTCTGGACAGATGAATGGTGCAGACGTGAATGCTCTGGCCGGATGAATGGTGTAGACGCGAATGCTCTAGACAGATGAATGGTGTGGACGTGAATGCTCTGGACAGATGAATGGTGCAGACGTGAATGCTCTGGCCGGATGAATGGTGTAGACGCGAATGCTCTAGACAGATGAATGGTGTGGACGTGAATGCTCTGGACAGATGAATGGTGTGGACGTGAATGCTCTGGACAGATGAATGGTGCAGACGTGAATGCTCTAGTCGGATGAATGGTGTAGACGAACATGTTACATCAAATGATAAAAACTATTACATTTGATTGCAATTACATGATTAGGACATCAAAATTAACTAAGTAAAATATTCACAACAACATTATTAACACATTTACTTTCAATGATTGAGGTTTTACACCAAACAACGTTCAATTTCATTTTTGTTACTTTGAAGAAAATAATGAGTAAATGGTTTTATTTCTCTACAGAACATTAACTGAAAACAACTGTGTACAGTTCAGTGCTGTGGAGCTGCGGTGCCTCACCGTGGGGAGGCACTACGGGCTCGTGGAGAGGTTAATTTTAAGATTCGTAATGGTATATACCCCTCTGCTGACATCTTATGCTAATTATTTGGTTTTAAGTGTAAAAAATCTTTCTGTAAGGAGAGTAATAAGTGACCAAAAGGGGGCGTGGCCGTAGCGCTAGCCTAAAGTAAACTCTTTATTTTTACTCCCTTTACTATTTCTGTATATTTTATCTTGTTATTCGTACTTCTTGTACGTCGGTTGCTTATCCATTGCTAAGATGTATTCATTAAAATTCTTTTTTTTTTAAACAAAAAACTACGTTTATTACAGACGCACATTTATGACGTCATATCCGGTCGCGAGGGAAAGGGAAGTTTGAACCATCTTCAGTCGAATGTTTTGATCCGCTCAGATGTTCTGATGAAACACGCTGTTGTGGAGCTGGAGGAGCGTGTGGAGGAGCGTGTGGAGGAGCGTGTGGAGGAGCGTGTGGAGGAGCGTGTGGAGGAGCGTGTGGAGGAGGAGCTCTCACAGGTTCATACTCTCGTGTTCTGGGGTGTTCCTCCTGTCTGCTGGGGTGTTCTTCTTGTCTGCTGGGGTGTTCCTCCTGTCTGCTGGTGTGTTCTGGGGTGTTCCTCCTGTCTGCTGGGGTGTTCTGGGGTGTTCCTCCTGTCTGCTGGGGTGTTCTGGGGTGTTCCTCCTGTCTGCTGGGGTGTTCCTCTTGTCTTCTGGGGTGTTCTGGGGTGTTCCTCCTGTCTGCTGTTCTGGGGTGTTCCTCCTGTCTGCTGTTCTGGGGTGTTCCTCCTGTCTGCTGGGGTGTTCCTCCTGTTTGCTGGGGTGTTCTGGGGTGTTCCTCCTGTCTGCTGGGGTGTTCCTCCTGTCTGCTGGGGTGTTCTTCTTGTCTGCTGGGGTGTTCCTCCTGTCTGCTGGGGTGTTCTTCTTGTCTGCTGGGGTGTTCCTCCTGTCTGCTGGGGTGTTCTTCTTGTCTGCTGGGGTGTTCCTCCTGTCTGCTGGGGTGTTCTGGGGTGTTCCTCCTGTCTGCTGGTGTGTTCTGGGGTGTTCCTCCTGTCTGCTGGGGTGTTCTGGGGTGTTCCTCCTGTCTGCTGGGGTGTTCTGGGGTGTTCCTCCTGTCTGCTGGGGTGTTCTGGGGTGTTCCTCCTGTCTGCTGGGGTGTTCCTCTTGTCTTCTGGGGTGTTCCTCCTGTCTGCTGGGGTGTTCTTCTTGTCTGCTGGGGTGTTCCTCCTGTCTGCTGGGGTGTTCTGGGGTGTTCCTCCTGTCTGCTGGGGTGTTCTGGGGTGTTCCTCTTGTCTTCTGGGGTGTTCCTCCTGTCTTCTGGGGTGTTCCTCCTGTCTGCTGGGGTGTTCTGGGGTGTTCCTCCTGTCTGCTGGGGTGTTCCTCTTGTCTTCTGGGGTGTTCTGGGGTGTTCCTCCTGTCTGCTGTTCTGGGGTGTTCCTCCTGTCTGCTGTTCTGGGGTGTTCCTCCTGTCTGCTGGGGTGTTCCTCCTGTTTGCTGGGGTGTTCTGGGGTGTTCCTCCTGTCTGCTGGGGTGTTCTGGGGTGTTCCTCCTGTCTTCTGGGGTGTTCTGGGGTGTTCCTCCTGTCTTCTGGGGTGTTCCTCCTGTCTGCTGGGGTGTTCCTCCTGTCTGCTGGGGTGTTCTGGGGTGTTCCTCCTGTCTTCTGGGGTGTTCCTCCTGTCTGCTGGGGTGTTCTGGGGTGTTCCTCCTGTCTGCTGGGGTGTTCCTCCTGTCTGCTGTTCTGGGGTGTTCCTCCTGTCTGCTGTTCTGGGGTGTTCCTCCTGTCTGCTGTTCTGGGGTGTTCCTCCTGTCTGCTGTTCTGGGGTGTTCCTCCTGTCTGCTGTTCTGGGGTGTTCCTCCTGTCTGCTGGGGTGTTCTGGGGTGTTCCTCCTGTCTGCTGGGGTGTTCCTCCTGTCTGCTGGGGTGTTCCTCCTGTCTGCTGTTCTGGGGTGTTCCTCCTGTCTGCTGTTCTGGGGTGTTCCTCCTGTCTGCTGTTCTGGGGTGTTCCTCCTGTCTGCTGGGGTGTTCTGGGGTGTTCCTCCTGTCTGCTGGGGTGTTCTGGGGTGTTCCTCCTGTCTGCTGGGGTGTTCTGGGGTGTTCCTCCTGTCTGCTGGGGTGTTCCTCTTGTCTTCTGGGGTGTTCCTCCTGTCTGCTGGGGTGTTCTGGGGTGTTCTTCCTGTCTGCTGGTGTGTTCTGGGGTGTTCCTCCTGTCTGCTGGGGTGTTCCTCCTGTCTGCTGTTCTGGGGTGTTCCTCCTGTCTGCTGTTCTGGGGTGTTCCTCCTGTCTTCTGGGGTGTTCCTCCTGTCTTCTGGGGTGTTCCTCCTGTCTGCTGGGGTGTTCCTCCTGTCTTCTGGGGTGTTCCTCCTGTCTTCTGGGGTGTTCCTCCTGTCTTCTGGGGTGTTCCTCCTGTCTTCTGGGGTGTTCCTCCTGTCTTCTGGGGTGTTCCTCCTGTCTGCTGGGGTGTTCCTCCTGTCTGCTGGGGTGTTCCTCCTGTCTGCTGGGGTGTTCCTCCTGTCTGCTGGGGTGTTCCTCCTGTCTGCTGGGGTGTTCCTCCTGTCTGCTGGGGTGTTCCTCCTGTCTTCTGGGGTGTTCCTCCTGTCTTCTGGGGTGTTCCTCCTGTCTTCTGGGGTGTTCCTCCTGTCTGCTGGGGTGTTCCTCCTGTCTTCTGGGGTGTTCCTCCTGTCTTCTGGGGTGTTCCTCCTGTCTTCTGGGGTGTTCCTCCTGTCTTCTGGGGTGTTCCTCCTGTCTTCTGGGGTGTTCCTCCTGTCTGCTGGGGTGTTCCTCCTGTCTTCTGGGGTGTTCCTCCTGTCTTCTGGGGTGTTCCTCCTGTCTTCTGGGGTGTTCCTCCTGTCTGCTGGGGTGTTCCTCCTGTCTGCTGGGGTGTTCCTCCTGTCTTCTGGGGTGTTCCTCCTGTCTGCTGGGGTGTTCCTCCTGTCTGCTGGGGTGTTCCTCCTGTCTGCTGGGGTGTTCCTCCTGTCTGCTGGGGTGTTCCTCCTGTCTTCTGGGGTGTTCCTCCTGTCTTCTGGGGTGTTCCTCCTGTCTTCTGGGGTGTTCCTCCTGTCTGCTGGGGTGTTCCTCCTGTCTGCTGGGGTGTTCCTCCTGTCTGCTGGGGTGTTCCTCCTGTCTTCTGGGGTGTTCCTCCTGTCTTCTGGGGTGTTCCTCCTGTCTTCTGGGGTGTTCCTCCTGTCGTCTGGGGTGTTCCTCCTGTCTTCTGGGGTGTTCCTCCTGTCTTCTGGGGTGTTCCTCCTGTCTGCTGGGGTGTTCCTCCTGTCTGCTGGGGTGTTCCTCCTGTCTTCTGGGGTGTTCCTCCTGTCTTCTGGGGTGTTCCTCCTGTCTTCTGGGGTGTTCCTCCTGTCTGCTGGGGTGTTCCTCCTGTCTGCTGGGGTGTTCCTCCTGTCTTCTGGGGTGTTCCTCCTGTCTGCTGCGGTGTTCCTCCTGTCTGCTGGGGTGTTCCTCCTGTCTGCTGGGGTGTTCCTCCTGTCTTCTGGGGTGTTCCTCCTGTCTTCTGGGGTGTTCCTCCTGTCTGCTGGGGTGTTCCTCCTGTCTGCTGGGGTGTTCCTCCTGTCTGCTGGGGTGTTCCTCCTGTCTGCTGGGGTGTTCCTCCTGTCTTCTGGGGTGTTCCTCCTGTCTTCTGGGGTGTTCCTCCTGTCTGCTGGGGTGTTCCTCCTGTCTTCTGGGGTGTTCCTCCTGTCTGCTGGGGTGTTCCTCCTGTCTTCTGGGGTGTTCCTCCTGTCTGCTGGGGTGTTCCTCCTGTCTTCTGGGGTGTTCCTCCTGTCTGCTGGGGTGTTCCTCCTGTCTGCTGGGGTGTTCCTCCTGTCTGCTGGGGTGTTCCTCCTGTCTGCTGGGGTGTTCCTCCTGTCTTCTGGGGTGTTCCTCCTGTCTTCTGGGGTGTTCCTCCTGTCTTCTGGGGTGTTCCTCCTGTCTTCTGGGGTGTTCCTCCTGTCTTCTGGGGTGTTCCTCCTGTCTGCTGGGGTGTTCCTCCTGTCTGCTGGGGTGTTCCTCCTGTCTGCTGGGGTGTTCCTCCTGTCTGCGGAGGCAGCGGAGCGCGAACCATATTACTTATGAGCGTGTTTTGCCCTTCAGGGCGACCATAACAGCCAGGAATGAAAGGCTCTGTAATGAGTCAAAGGTCACACAGAGGTCACACAGAGGTCACACAGAGGTCACCTTTTCACCCCAGGAGCTGCTGTTACATCACATCTACTGTAGGACATGACACATTGTCGCTCACAGGACCAGGACAGGCAGAATATGCAAAAGTGACTAACGTGTCCCGCTTCTGTCTCAGTGTCATAGGGAGACCACCCACCACAGCACATGGAGGCGGAGGCTGTGATTGGCTGGCAGCAGGAGAGGGTGGAGCTGCAGACAGAGGTGTCCCGCCTTCAGGAGGAACTGGCTGAGACCCGGGCCCAGAAAGACCAGCTGGAGTCCAGGACCAAGGCCCTAGGCCAACGGGTGATGTCCTTCTGTCCTACAAAGGCTGTTTATGGCTCTGAAGACCAAGACTTCAGATAAACACTTTACAACCAATAAATACAAGTGATGGCACAACTTTGTTTGTACTAGATGAAGTACTGAGAAGTGTTTGTACTAGATGAAGTACTGAGAAGTGTTTGTACTAGATGAAGTACTGAGAAGTGTTTGTACTAGATGAAGTACTGAGAAGTGTTTGTACTAGATGAAGTACAGAGAAGTGTTTGTACTAGATGAAGTACAGAGAAGTGTTTGTACTAGATGAAGTACTGAGAAGTGTTTGTACTAGATGAAGTACTGAGAAGTGTTTGTACTAGATGAAGTACTGAGAAGTGTTTGTACTAGATGAAGTACAGAGAAGTGTTTGTACTAGATGAAGTACAGAGAAGTGTTTGTACTAGATGAAGTACTGAGAAGTGTTTGTACTAGATGAAGTACTGAGAAGTGTTTGTACTAGATGAAGTACTGAGAAGTGTTTGTACTAGATGAAGTACTGAGAAGTGTTTGTACTAGATGAAGTACTGAGAAGTGTTTGTACTAGATGAAGTACTGAGAAGTGTTTGTACTAGATGAAGTACTGAGAAGTGTTTGTACTAGATGAAGTACAGAGAAGTGTTTGTACTAGATGAAGTACTGAGAAGTGTTTGTACTAGATGAAGTACTGAGAAGTGTTTGTACTAGATGAAGTACTGAGAAGTGTTTGTACTAGATGAAGTACTGAGAAGTGTTTGTACTAGATGAAGTACTGAGAAGTGTTTGTACTAGATGAAGTACTGAGAAGTGTTTGTACTAGATGAAGTACAGAGAAGTGTTTGTACTAGATGAAGTACTGAGAAGTGTTTGTACTAGATGAAGTACTGAGAAGTGTTTGTACTAGATGAAGTACTGAGAAGTGTTTGTACTAGATGAAGTACTGAGAAGTGTTTGTACTAGATGAAGTACAGAGAAGTGTTTGTACTAGATGAAGTACAGAGAAGTGTTTGTACTAGATGAAGTACTGAGAAGTGTTTGTACTAGATGAAGTACTGAGAAGTGTTTGTACTAGATGAAGTACTGAGAAGTGTTTGTACTAGATGAAGTACTGAGAAGTGTTTGTACTAGATGAAGTACAGAGAAGTGTTTGTACTAGATGAAGTACAGAGAAGTGTTTGTACTAGATGAAGTACTGAGAAGTGTTTGTACTAGATGAAGTACTGAGAAGTGTTTGTACTAGATGAAGTACTGAGAAGTGTTTGTACTAGATGAAGTACAGAGAAGTGTTTGTACTAGATGAAGTACAGAGAAGTGTTTGTACTAGATGACGTCATGAGTATGTTCTGTCGTTCTTATGCTCCATGTTCTTGTGCAGCTGGTGCAGACCCTCTCGCTGAGCCCCCTGGAGGAGGAGCACAGGAACTGCAGGAGGAAGATGAGGGAGTGTCGGGAGAGAGAGGCACGCCAGGCCCTACACATCCACCAGCTGCAGAACAAGGTCTGACCTCCACCACACCTCCTGTCCTAGTGTCTGACCTCCACCACACCTCCTGTCCTAGTGTCTGACCTCCACCACACCTCCTGTCCTAGTGTCTGACCTCCACCACACCTCCTGTCCTAGTGTCTGACCTCCACCACACCTCCTGTCCTAGTGTCTGACCTCCACCACACCTCCTGTCCTAGTGTCTGACCTCCACCACACCTCCTGTCCTAGTGTCTGACCTCCACCACACCTCCTGTCCTAGTGTCTGACCTCCACCACACCTCCTGTCCTAGTGTCTGACCTCCACCACACCTCCTGTCCTAGTGTCTGACCTCCACTACACCTCCTGTCCTAGTGTCTGACCTCCACTACACCTCCTGTCCTAGTGTCTGACCTCCACCACACCTCCTGTCCTAGTGTCTGACCTCCACCACACCTCCTGTCCTAGTGTCTGACCTCCACTACACCTCCTGTCCTAGTGTCTGACCTCCACCACACCTCCTGTCCTAGTGTCTGACCTCCACCACACCTCCTGTCCTAGTGTCTGACCTCCACTACACCTCCTGTCCTAGTGTCTGACCTCCACCACACCTCCTGTCCTAGTGTCTGACCTCCACCACACCTCCTGTCCTAGTGTCTGACCTCCACTACACCTCCTGTCCTAGTGTCTGACCTCCACCACACCTCCTGTCCTAGTGTCTGACCTCCACCACACCTCCTGTCCTAGTGTCTGACCTCCACCACACCTCCTGTCCTAGTGTCTGACCTCCACTACACCTCCTGTCCTAGTGTCTGACCTCCACCACACCTCCTGTCCTAGTGTCTGACCTCCACCACACCTCCTGTCCTAGTGTCTGACCTCCACTACACCTCCTGTCCTAGTGTCTGACCTCCACCACACCTCCTGTCCTAGTGTCTGACCTCCACCACACCTCCTGTCCTAGTGTCTGACCTCCACCACACCTCCTGTCCTAGTGTCTGACCTCCACCACACCTCCTGTCCTAGTGTCTGACCTCCACTACACCTCCTGTCCTAGTGTCTGACCTCCACCACACCTCCTGTCCTAGTGTCTGACCTCCACTACACCTCCTGTCCTAGTGTCTGACCTCCACCACACCTCCTGTCCTAGTGTCTGACCTCCACCACACCTCCTGTCCTAGTGTCTGACCTCCACCACACCTCCTGTCCTAGTGTCTGACCTCCACCACACCTCCTGTCCTAGTGTCTGACCTCCACTACACCTCCTGTCCTAGTGTCTGACCTCCACCACACCTCCTGTCCTAGTGTCTGACCTCCACTACACCTCCTGTCCTAGTGTCTGACCTCCACCACACCTCCTGTCCTAGTGTCTGACCTCCACCACACCTCCTGTCCTAGTGTCTGACCTCCACCACACCTCCTGTCCTAGTGTCTGACCTCCACCACACACCTCCTGTCCTAGTGTCTGACCTCCACCACACCTCCTGTCCTAGTGTCTGACCTCCACCACACCTCCTGTCCTAGTGTCTGACCTCCACTACACCTCCTGTCCTAGTGTCTGACCTCCACCACACCTTCTGTCCTACCGTCTGACCTCCACCTCACCTTCTGTCCTCCACCACACCTTCTGTCTTCCACCACACCTTCTGTCCTCCACCACACCTTCTGTCCTACTGTCTGACCTCCACCACACCTTCTGTCCTCCACCACACCTTCTGTCCTCCACCACACCTTCTGTCCTACTGTCTGACCTCCACCACACCTTCTGACCTCCACCACACCTTCTGTCCTACTGTCTGACCTCCACCACACCTTCTGACCTCCACCACACCTTCTGTCCTACTGTCTGACCTCCACTACACCTTCTGTCCTACTGTCTGACCTCCACCACACCTTCTGTCCTACTGTCTGACCTCCACCACCCCTTCTGTCCTACTGTCTGACCTCCACCACCCCTTGTGTCCTACTGTCTGACCTCCACCACACCTTCTGTCCTCCACCACACCTCCTGTCCTACTGTCTGACCTCCACCACCCCTTGTGTCCTACTGTCTGACCTCCACCACACCTTATGTCCTCCACCACACCTTCTGTCCTCCACCACACCTTCTGTCCTCCACTACACCTTCTGTTCTACTGTCTGACCTCCACCACACCTTCTGTCCTCCACCACACCTTCTGTCCTCCACTACACCTTCTGTCCTACTGTCTGACCTCCACCACACCTTCTGTTCTACTGTCTGACCTCCACCACACCTTCTGTCCTCCACCACACCTTCTGTCCTACTGTCTGACCTCCACCACACCTTCTGTCCTCCACCACACCTTCTGTCCTCCACCACACCTTCTGTCCTACTGTCTGACCTCCACCACACCTTCTGTCCTCCACCACACCTTCTGACCTCCACCACACCTTCTGTCCTACTGTCTGACCTCCACTACACCTTCTTCTTCACCACACAAACTGTCTGTTCCCTCGTGTCCTCAAACTGTCTGTTCCCTCGTGTCCTCAAACTGTCTGTTTCCTCGTGTCCTCAAACTGTCTGTCCCCTCGTGTCCTCAGGTGATGGAGTACAGAGAGCGAGCACAGCATCTGGAGCATGAGGGGCTCCAGGTCCAGGAGGAGCACTTCCAGCTCATCAGCACACAGGTCAGACCTGCCCCCTAGAGACGGCCCCCTAGAGACAGCCCCCTAGAGACGGCCCCCTAGAGACAGCCCCCTAGAGACGGCCCCCTAGAGACGGCCCCCTAGAGACGGCCCCCTAGAGACGGCCCCCTAGAGACGGCCTCCTAGAGACGGCCCCCTAGAGACTGTTCCCTACAGACTGTTCCCTAAATACTGTCCCCTACAGTACAGACTGTCCCCTACAGTACAGACTGTCCCCTACTGTACAGACTGTCCCCTACAGTACAGACTGTCCCCTACTGTACTGACTGAACAGACACTGTCCCCTACAGTACAGACTGTCCCCTACTGTACAGACTGTCCCCTACTGTACAGACTGTCCCCTACAGTACAGACTGTCCCCTACTGTACTGACTGAACAGACACTGTCCCCTACAGTACAGACAGATGTCCCCTATAGTACAGACTGTCCCCTATAGTACAGACTGTCCCCTACAGTACAGACTGAACAGACAATGTTCCCTACAGTACAGACTGTCCCCTACAGTACAGACTGTCCCCTACAGTACAGACTGTCCCCTACAGTACAGACTAGCTCAACTTTTCCTTTCTCAAAGCTTCCCTGCACATATAAATGCACATATATATGTGCATATAAATGCAATACTGTGGAATAATATAAGAAAAGGAAACAAGCAGGAGGAGGCTCCTCCAGGACAAGTACGAGTCAGGTTTGTGAAAATACAAGCCCGCTCACAGTAAAGGGTATCGTATCGTATCGTGACCCCTGTATCGGGATACATCTCGTATCGCGAGGATCTTTGCAATACAGCCCTAGTAACAAATGAGTTTCTGCTTAAAATAACGCAATTTATTCTAAATTTCACATATGTCCTATTGCAGTAATTTACGCTCCTAAGTGGCGGAGTGTGATCGCCGTACGGCCGAGCGCCAGCGCGAGTGAACAACACCACACGGGTGCTCGCCATGCCAAAACAGCAACATTTCACTTCAGTCCAAACTGTTCTGTTTGAATATAAAGGACTAATTAACGTAACTAAACTTGTTAGTAAAAGTTGATGTTGAGTGAGGGCAGTGCCCCCTAGTGTTTGGAGCCGTCATGTGGCAGCATTAGCTCTATGTGCCGTTCACTTTAGCCTCTGTCCTGGTGGACTTTCCGTGTCATAAGTGTGGTCCTCTGTGCTGGTTCCATGGATGAGGAGAGGGCGTGTCTTAAACGTACCAGTGTGACTGGTGTGAAAGACTCTTCCCAGTTTCAAACACAGCGTTCTCTCTCTCTGTGGAGCTGTAGCTGCTGCAGGTCCCAGCGGAAGAAGCTCCGTGTGGAACAAAAGCACCACAAGATTCACCTGTTTGATTCAATATGGAAATGAAATCAATCATCGAGGCAGTAAAATGATCATTTATGCTTTTCTTCAACTGAACATGAGATCAGGTGTAACTCTGAGCTTTGTCCTGCAGCAGAAGCTAAGAGACCAACACAGCCACTCCCTGGAGAGCGCCCTCATCAGGCTGGAGGAGGAACAGCAAAGGTATATCTCCACCCGCTCCACCCGCTCCACCTGCTCCACTTCACACCGCACACATTAATGCACACATAACATACACTGTACATTCAAACATAAATCTACCAAAACAAACAAGACATACACCATGAAGTCCAGTGTCAGACGATGGGAGTCCATCAGTCCTTCTTTGTCGGAGCATTTAGTGTCATCCATTTATTTTGTTCGGGCCTTTTTTCCTGCTGCCAAAATGCACATCATTCACATGCATAAAATAGAAGCATGATGGAGATAGAAGTCTGAAAGGCCACGCCCCAGTTCACATTGAGAGTAAATCTCACTGATGGTGAATGTGTGAAAATCACATTTGAACCGGAAGATTTACTGAAAAGACATATCTTTTCAGTAAACATGATTTTCAAAACTAAAATTAAATGAATTAATTTACCAAACAACCAACAAATTAATTATTTACTTAATTGATAAATGAAATCAGCCAATTTAATACTATACATTTAAAGTGCCTGTTGATCAAATCAGATTCTTTGTACATATTGGTATTCTAATTTATAACATGATTATAATATTATACATCCATCCATCCATTTTCTACCGCTTGTTCCCTTTTGGGGTCGCGGGTGACTGGAGCCTATCCCAGTGACTTCGGGCCTTAGGCGGGGTACACCCTGGACAGTGGCCAACTTGTCGCAGGGTCAACACAGAGACATGGACATTACAGACAGTTCACTCTCACATTCATTCACTAGGGCCAATTTAGAGTTACCAATTTTTACCTAACACATGTATGTGTTTGGACGGTGGGAGGAGCCGGAGAACTCGGAGAGAACCCACGGTAACACGGGGAGAACATGCAAACTCCACCCAGAGAGATCATGTGATGTTGGTCTGATCCGGGAATCGAACCCATGATCTCCTTCTTGGGAGGCAAGAGCGCTAACCGCTAACTAATACAATGGCTTTTAATTGTTTAATTTAAGTTTGTCGCAAAAATGTGCAAAAGTTGAGTAGTAAACAAAGACGGATATGCTGGTGAGTGGTATCGATAATTAGAACTTTGCCACAAGACACAAAACTTCAGAGCAATAAAATGTTTTCTGTTTGAAGCTGATTCGCCTTCAGGTGTGGTCATCTTGAATCTGAAACAAAATAGCAATTAAAAAATAAATAAAAAATCTACGTTTCTCCCAAAAAAATAGTGGAAACTGAAGATTTCTAAGCCAAACTCTATTATTCATTATTTTTCTCTCCCAAATCACCCCAAATTTGACCTGCTGAATCCTAAAAACCTAAAATCAAGCTCAGGGAATTATTATTATTATTTTTTTGTGTCCAAAAAAAAATATTTTTCAAAATGACTCGCCAGCGCCGCCTCATACTTGTTTTTTTTCCACCTTGGATTTTCAGTCAAAAGGCTTGAAAATGTGTCAAAATGAACTCGACCCAAGTGCAATTAGAGGTCATTCTTTTGATTTTTGAAGATTGTCATTTTTTAAGTCTTAATACGTTTCTCTGGAGATGTCCAACAGGAATATACGCTTTACGCAAAATCGTGACCTGAACGTATTAGTGTTTAAATGTTCATATAGCACCAGACCAGACCCATTCCATAGTTTTACTCCATCATGTGAAAACAAAATGGCATTGGGATGTTTCAGGGCTTAAAGTACTCCGCCCCTTAAGCGGAGTACTTTAAGGTAAGGAAAATGACCAGAGGACATTTTGGTGACTACACCATACTGCCTCAAGCCAGCATGTTTAAACTGTCCCATGTGGTCACAACCAATGGAACATTTTACTGCAGTCATTAAGTCCAGGGATCCAGGGCTTCTTGGGGACAGGGACAATGATGGACGACTTGAAGCTGGGACATGGCATGACTCCAGGAGGTGTTAAAAATGCCAGTGAAGACAGGGGCCAGCTCGCCTGCACAGTGTCTTAAGGTGGCCGGAGTGACACCGTCTGGTCCAGCAGCTTTTCGAGGGTTGGATTTGTGAAATATTCTGTTTACTGCCTTTTCCTGAACTGTGGGGGAGGTGGCAACAGTGGGGGAGGGGGCGTCAAATCTACAGTAGAAGGAGTTGAGTTTCTCGGCCAGTTTTCTGTCGTCTGCGGAAGAGGGGCTCTGCGCTTGTAGTTGGTGAGAAGCCGGAGCCCACTCCACACAGAGGCGGGGCCACTCCACACAGAGGCGGGGCCACTCCACACAGAGGCGGGGCCACTCCACACAGAGGCAGGGTTGTTGTTGGAGAACTGCTGCTTCAGACGCGTATCGTACTGAGCCCTAGCTCTCGACACCTTCATACCTAAATCCGTACTTTGCATCTTTGTAGCGCCCTCTAGCTCCGCCCCTGTGCGCTGCCTCCTTCAGCCTCAGTTTAAGTGTGAACCAGGGTTTGTCATTGTTGAAAGTGACTTTGGTGTGAGATGGTTTAATGCTGTCCTCACAGAATGTATGACATCACAGTGTCCGTGTAGCTCCTCCCAGTCTGTAATGTCCAAACACACACGTAGCTCCTCCTCCACTGCCTCATTGGTCCACCTCTCAGAAGTCCTCACTGCAGGTTTGGAGAGCTTCAGCCTCTGTCTGAACGTGGGGATCAGGTGAACCATGACGTGGTCTGTGGCCACGGCGTGGAAGGCGTGGCTGACTGTTGTGTAGCAGTGATCCAGTGTGTTCTGCTCTCTGGTCGGGACTTTGATAAACTGTCTGTACTTTGGTAGTTCATGGCTGAGATTCCCCTTGTTAAATTCACCCAGGATAAAACATAAGGAGAAGATCCGCTCCACGCTCAGAACCTGGTCCGTGAGCGTGCGCTTGGCGGGATGTAAACAGTGGCCAGGATGAATGAGGCGAACTCACGTGGAGTAGAATGGTTTGCAGTTAATCATGCTTTATAAATCAGAAATTTTAAGGCAAATAATCTAAATTGTATCAATGCATTTCTAATCTGGACAAATACTCTACTAAATATATTAAAAACAAGGCCGTGGCTGGAGAGCCGCGGTGCGGTCAAATGGCCGCGCAGTTTCAGGGACCGCGGCATTTCCCTTATAGCCCGTTCTAACCCTAACCTTAACCTTAACCTTAACCCTAACCCTAACCCTAACCCTAACCTTAACCCTAACCCTAACCCTAACCTTAACCCTAACCTTAACCTTAACCTTAACCTTAACCTTAACCTTAACCTTAACCCAAACCCAAACCCAAACCCAAACCCAAACCCTAACCCAAACCCAAACCCTAACCCAGCGCGGTCTAAAACGGCGCTAAAACGTGGTCAAATAGCGGCGCAGTTTCAGGAGCCGCGGCGCGCAGCCGGCACAAAAATAACATGGCAGTTTCGGCCGCGGCTCTGCAGACACTCCCTAAAAACAGATGGCAAGGAGAAGGTAAACTTGTATTGGCGGACAAAGAGTGGGAAAAAGTGTACATCCCAGTGGAAAACCACAAAATCACATGTCTGGAGTGATTTGTGTTGGGATTTTTTTTTTTTTTCATAACCTAAAGTCATGAGACAAACCACCATGTGGACGTGTTCTGGGACTGTCCTGCTGCTCTACATTTTGGACTGAAATTAAGGATGCACTGCAGTCTATTTTTGACATTGCCATCCCTCTTAATTTTAGAACTGGGCTCATGGCAACTCCGGCCATGGGCACAATAAACGAAATACTTTTGGAATGTACTTTTGGAATGTACTTTTGGAATGTACTTTTGGAATGTACTTTTGGAATGTACTTTTGGAATGTACTTTTGGAATGTACTTTTGGAATGTACTTTTGGAATGTACTTTTGGAATGTACTTTTGGAATGTACTTTTGGAATGTACTTTTGGAATGTACTTTTGGCAACAGGAAAAAGGCCATCACAAAGAAATGGATGACACAAACATCAACGATCAAGGACTGGACTGACTGAATATATCAAACAACCAATCGTTGGGCCCTCATCATGATGTCAGTTTGTTTTGCTGTTGTTTTCTCTTAAATGTCACCAACTTCCTCATTTTGTATTTTAGGTCTGAGGCTTTCTTCCA
The DNA here is from genome assembly GCF_026437365.1 of Eucyclogobius newberryi. Lineage (NCBI taxonomy): Eukaryota > Metazoa > Chordata > Actinopteri > Gobiiformes > Gobiidae > Eucyclogobius > Eucyclogobius newberryi. The sequence goes on along the minus strand of NW_027315768.1, from coordinate 1,451,955 downwards.
CACCAACGCTCTTCTCCGAGAGGAGCTCGACCAATCAGAGCAGAGCAATGCCATGTTAAAGGAGGTGGTAGAGAAGCTCATGGCGGATCAGTCTGGAGCTGTGAAAGAGGCGGAGCAAAGGAAGGTTGACTGGCAGATGGAGAGAGAGGTGTGTAGATTATTTAGCATTGGATTATAGTGGGACCTAAGCGTCTTTTGGTTTGGCCGTCCTCATCTGTGTGTCCTCTCCTTATTGGCTTGTTTCCACGTTTCATCCCTCCAAGAGTCATTCTCAGTCTGCAGATCTAGTCTGAGAGCTCTGATAGTTATCCCACTATGGGGTGTGCAAGCCCTGCCCACCGGGCGGAGTCTCCGGATAATAGCCTTTCCTGTTTATCTATTTGTCTAACCCACTAATCTTCTTTGTTACCCTGACAGCCCTGTAATGGGCCATAGAAATCCCATTGTTTGACTTCTGGATGTGGTGCAGACTGCTACGCGCTGCTGTTGATATTTGACTTTAAAATCTCCTTTTCACCCACAAACTGAGGAGCAAGACGTCGTTAGAGATGAATGAACCCGGAAAAGGCAAGGGAGGTAAACCATTACAACTGAAGGACTATAACCTCGGAGGGGCCGGCCACAGCCGCACAGCAGAGTACAATCTCCAGTGGGGATCACTAGATCCCGCAGAGGACAGACAGGAAAGAGAACATAACTTTACAACAGGTGGTCCTTGTGAAGTGCAGAGCGACGTGGCGTCGTTGAGATCAGAGCAGCGAATAGTGAGCCCCTAGTCACAGAATCAAAGGAGAAATTTTGTAGTTGAAAGTGGCAGGAGGAGGAGGGGGCGACACTGGCTGAGGCGGAGCTACACATCTCAGACATTATCCATGAGCTATGCAAAGTGAAAGCCAAGGACGTTAAACTCCGAGGGGAGAGCCAAAATATGAAGAGCAAGGTTCTAGATTTGGAGTCCAGGTTGTAGAGGAATAATATCAGACTGACAGGAGGTGAAGAAGGGGGACGACACGGAGGGACGAGAAGATGATCCTGGAACTCATATCTGGCACTGGAGTTGCGGTCGCTTCATCACTATAGAACGAGCACACGGGCCAACGAAGACGAGAAGCTGATGAACCACGAGCCTGAAGCCCCGTGAACAGGAGCGCGTCATGAAGCGAGACCTCCAGTACAAATGATCATAATCATAAGTTAATGTCACCAAATTGAAGATGGTATTTACTCAGGATGTCCCGATCAGTTTTTTTTGGCCCCAATCCAATTCCGAGTCATCTGATTTTGAGTATCTGCCGATTCCGAGTCCCGATCCGATACTTTCATAACACATTTTAAAAATGCACAAATGCAACAGAAACAGGTTGTCCCCGGTTTTAACAGTGAAACATTTCTTTGAGCTTGAATAAGAAATTATAGTGCAAAATTTGAATTAAATAAAAATAGCAGCTCAACTTCAAATACCGGCATGTAAACAAATAAGCAAAGTGTGTATTAAATGAAAGTGCAACAGTGTCATAAAGTAAGACATAATGTGCTTTTCAGAACTGCATTCTTAATACTCTTCTGGATTAAATGATAACATGTATGTTTTTCTTGATGAACTCCGTCTGAATGTCGAGTCGAGAGTAAGTCAGGGGCCAGAGTTCTGATCCTCACGGTCGCCACGGTGTCTATCACGCCGCTCCGCCCACACTCCGCCCACACTCCGCCCACACTCCGTCCCCCCGTGTCTGTGCTCCGGAATGGTGACGACGCCCTCGCCCAAACCGCACGTCGTCTCACCCTCGGCTTTCTTCATATTAGCAGCGTTTGTCACGCATCAACCCATTGCTTGTCGATGCCACAGTTGTTGAGTGTGATCTGTGTGATGCTCTGCTGTGACATGCAGGTCACACGGCGCAAACAAAACTAAAGTTTACTGCCGTAAAGTGTGGGCTTTACGGCAGTAATGAGGGACTATGGTGACTCCACTGTCCGTACTATTCCATTTAAGTGGAAAAAAAGCAAATATAAAGACAAAATATATAATTTGTCACAAAATGCTTCATGCATGATCATATGATAAAGCTCCGTATTTCCACTGATGCTAACTTATATGTGGAGCTAACTGATGCTAACTTATATGTGGAGCTAACTGATGCTAACTTATATGTGGAGCTAACTGATGCTAACTCATATTATGTGGAGCCTTAGCAAAACAAAGCTAGCAAAGCACGTTAGCATCAGCTGTTGCCTGTTCTTTGACACGCGGCACTCACTTTGTCAAGAGCCAAAATATGATCTTTCCAGGTCATAATGCGTCTGACATGAGCAAGCTCATGAGAGATGAGATGGAGATGATAAAACAGTATAATTCAGGAATAATTTAGATTTGATCTATTGATAAATGGAACCATTAGTTATACTTTGGTGAGGTCAGGCGCTCACGTGCCTTTGGGCCCGGTACATGGAAATGTACTTTGCCTTTACCAGAACCATGCCCAAGTGCTCTGGGGGCCCAGGGCCAGTCGAAATGTGGCTCATGTGTCCTCCTCACTCCAGAGCTATCTCTCTGTGTGTCCTCCTCACCCCAGATCTACCTCTCTGTGTGTCCTCCTTTCCTTATGTCCTCTCTTTTTGTCCTCTCCTTTAATTCTTTCTCAGTGTAATCTTATTTTTCAGAGCAGCGCTGCAGTCCACCAGAGGGCGATCTTGTCCCTGTGGAGGGCTGTGCTCCAGCTCAAACGTGAATGCCACACCCTCAGGACGGCCTCAGACAGGTGTGTATGGGACAGGTGTCTATGGGACAGGTGTCTATGGGACAGGCTGGTGTATATGGGACAGGCTGGTGTGTATGAGACAGGTTTGTATGGGACAGGTTTGTATGGGACAGGCTGATGTATATGGGACAGGCTGGTGTGTATGGGACAGGCTGGTGTGTATGGGACAGGTTTGTATGGGACAGGTTTGTATGGGACAGGTTTGTATGGGACAGGCTGATGTATATGGGACAGGCTGGTGTGTATGGGACAGGCTGGTGTGTATGGGACAGGTTTGTATGGGACAGGTTTGTATGGGACAGGCTGATGTATATGGGACAGGCTGGTGTGTATGGGACAGGCTGGTGTGTATGGGACAGGTTTGTATGGGACAGGCTGGTGTGTATGGGACAGGTGTGTATGGGACAGGTGTGTATGGGACAGGTTTGTATGGGACAGGCTGATGTATATGGGGCAGGCTGATGTATATGGGACAGGCTGGTGTGTATGGGACAGGCTGGTGTGTATGGGACAGGCTGGTGTGTATGGGACAGGTTTGTATGGGACAGGTGTGTATGGGACAGGTGTGTATAGGACAGGTGTGTATGGGACAGGTGTGTATGGGACAGGTGTGTATGGGACAGGTGTGTATAGGACAGGTGTGTATAGGACAGGTGTGTATAGGACAGGTGTGTATGGGACAGGTGTGTATGCTCTAAAACAGACCTCAGAGTGAACATGAACTAAACTTAAACTTGGGCCTATCACGAGTCAGAATGAGAAAAGGCAAATGTCAGAGAACAACATTCATTTGTCTTTCAGGTGCAACATACAACCATGAATATAATAATCGCAAAATATAGCCGCAAGCGGCAATGATCGGCCCTCGACTTTGCAGCACACAGGCCGTGAAAATAAGAATACAAATGTTGATAACTTTTGATGGTCCATTAGTCCTGACCAGAACCAGGAAGTACCATCACATTAGTCCTGACCAGAACCAGGAAGTACATCACATTAGTCCTGACCAGAACCACCAGAACCAGGAAGTACCATCACATTAGTCCTGACCAGAACCAGGAAGTACATCACATTAGTCCTGACCAGAACCACCAGAACCAGGAAGTACCATCACATTAGTCCTGACCAGAACCAGGAAGTACATCACATTAGTCCTGACCAGAACCACCAGAACCAGGAAGTACCATCACATTAGTCCTGACCAGAACCAGGAAGTACCATCACATTAGTCCTGACCAGAACCAGGAAGTACATCACATTAGTCCTGACCAGAACCACCAGAACCAGGAAGTACCATCACATTAGTCCTGACCAGAACCAGGAAGTACCGTCACATTAGTCCTGACCAGAACCAGGAAGTACCATCACATTAGTCCTGACCAGAACCAGGAAGTACATCACATTAGTCCTGACCAGAACCACCAGAACCAGGAAGTACCATCACATTAGTCCTGACCAGAACCAGGAAGTACATCACATTAGTCCTGACCAGAACCACCAGAACCAGGAAGTACCATCACATTAGTCCTGACCAGAACCAGGAAGTACCATCACATTAGTCCTGACCAGAACCAGGAAGTACATCACATTAGTCCTGACCAGAACCACTAGAACCAGGAAGTACCATCACATTAGTCCTGACCAGAACCAGGAAGTACCGTCACATTAGTCCTGACCAGAACCAGGAAGTACCATCACATTAGTCCTGACCAGAACCAGGAAGTACCGTCACATTAGTCCTGACCAGAACCAGGAAGTACCATCACGTTAGTCCTGACCAGAACCAGGAAGTACATCACATTAGTCCTGACCAGAACCACCAGAACCAGGAAGTACCATCACATTAGTCCTGACCAGAACCAGGAAGTACATCACATTAGTCCTGACCAGAACCACCAGAACCAGGAAGTACCATCACATTAGTCCTGACCAGAACCAGGAAGTACCATCACATTAGTCCTGACCAGAACCAGGAAGTACATCACATTAGTCCTGACCAGAACCACCAGAACCAGGAAGTACCATCACATTAGTCCTGACCAGAACCAGGAAGTACCGTCACATTAGTCCTGACCAGAACCAGGAAGTACCATCACATTAGTCCTGACCAGAACCAGGAAGTACATCACATTAGTCCTGACCAGAACCACCAGAACCAGGAAGTACCATCACATTAGTCCTGACCAGAACCAGGAAGTACATCACATTAGTCCTGACCAGAACCACCAGAACCAGGAAGTACCATCACATTAGTCCTGACCAGAACCAGGAAGTACATCACATTAGTCCTGACCAGAACCACCAGAACCAGGAAGTACCATCACATTAGTCCTGACCAGAACCAGGAAGTACATCACATTAGTCCTGACCAGAACCACCAGAACCAGGAAGTACCATCACATTAGTCCTGACCAGAACCAGGAAGTACCGTCACATTAGTCCTGACCAGAACCAGGAAGTACCATCACATTAGTCCTGACCAGAACCAGGAAGTACCGTCACATTAGTCCTGACCAGAACCAGGAAGTACCATCACGTTAGTCCTGACCAGAACCAGGAAGTACCGTCACATTAGTCCTGACCAGAACCAGGAAGTACCATCACATTAGTCCTGACCAGAACCAGGAAGTACCGTCACATTAGTCCTGACCAGAACCAGGAAGTACCATCACGTTAGTCCTGACCAGAACCAGGAAGTACCGTCACATTAGTCCTGACCAGAACCAGGAAGTACCATCACATTAGTCCTGACCAGAACCAGGAAGTACCGTCACATTAGTCCTGACCAGAACCAGGAAGTACCGTCACATTAGTCCTGACCAGAACCAGGAAATACCATCACATTAGTCCTGACTAGAACCAGGAAGTACCGTCACATTAGTCCTGACCAGAACCAGGAAGTACCGTCACATTAGTCCTGACCAGAACCAGGAAGTACCATCACATTAGTCCTGACTAGAACCAGGAAGTACCATCACATTAGTCCTGACTAGAACCAGGAAGTACCATCACATTAGTCCTGACCAGAACCAGGAAGTACATCACATTAGTCCTGACCAGAACCAGGAAGTACCATCACATTAGTCCTGACCAGAACCAGGAAGTACTGTCTAGTCCTGACCAGAACCAGGAAGTACCGTCACATTAGTCCTGACCAGAACCAGGAAGTACCATCACATTAGTCCTGACCAGAACCAGGAAATACCATCACACTGCCCCCTGTGGCTCAGAGAAGAGACTTTAAAGCAGCTCTGGACTAAACATGGACCGGCCTCCTGCTGGTGCCAGAGTCAGGACTAAACATGGAGTGGCCTCCTGCTGGTGCCAGAGTCAGGACTAAACATGGACCGGCCTCCTGCTGGTGCCAGAGTCAGGACTAAACATGGAGTGGCCTCCTGCTGGTGCCAGAGTCAGGACTAAACATGGACCGGCCTCCTGCTGGTGCCAGAGTCAGGACTAAACATGGACCGGCCTCCTGCTGGTGCCAGAGTCAGGACTAAACATGGACCGGCCTCCTGCTGGTGCCAGAGTCAGGACTAAACATGGACCGGCCTCCTGCTGGTGCCAGAGTCAGGACTAAACATGGACCGGCCTCCTGCTGGTGCCAGAGTCAGGACTAAACATGGACCGGCCTCCTGCTGGTGCCAGAGTCAGGACTAAACATGGAGTGGCCTCCTGCTGGTGCCAGAGTCAGGACTAAACATGGAGTGGCCTCCTGCTGGTGCCAGAGTCAGGACTAAACATGGACCGGCCTCCTGCTGGTGCCAGAGTCAGGACTAAACATGGAGTGGCCTCCTGCTGGTGCCAGAGTCAGGACTAAACATGGACCGGCCTCCTGCTGGTGCCAGAGTCAGGACTAAACATGGACCGGCCTCCTGCTGGTGCCAGAGTCAGGACTAAACATGGACCGGCCTCCTGCTGGTGCCAGAGTCAGGACTAAACATGGACCGGCCTCCTGCTGGTGCCAGAGTCAGGACTAAACATGGACCGGCCTCCTGCTGGTGCCAGAGTCAGGACTAAACATGGACCGGCCTCCTGCTGGTGCCAGAGTCAGGACTAAACATGGACCGGCCTCCTGCTGGTGCCAGAGTCAGGACTAAACATGGACCGGCCTCCTGCTGGTGCCAGAGTCAGGACTAAACATGGACCGGCCTCCTGCTGGTGACAGGTTCTACTCTGACAATGTTCAAATCTAAGATAAAAACAGTTTTGTTGCTGTGCACGTGACTGAAAGTATTTTCTTTGCACGCTTGTCTTTTATGTCTTGAACTGTTTTATTATTTATGTCATGTCTTTGTGATTTTAATGCATTTTCAATTGTCTTGTGTGTGAAATGTGCGACAAATAAACATTTTGTAATTTTAGAGATTTAGAGATGTTCCCATGGGGATGACGTGGGAGCATTCTGTATTTACACTCTACAAAATATGACTTCGGCCCCAGACTTTTTTCATCAGGATTTTCAAAATAGATTTTTTTGCAAAATGTCATGTTATTTGGAAAAATGATATTGTTCATAGTCCAAATAGTTCAAATTAATAATTCAATCTTTGCCTCACAAACACCGTTAAACACATCAGAATCATTTGGATAATGATTGATGCCCAAATGCTGAAGATGATTCTCACCAGACGTGAAGCAAACGCACCAGGAGGAGTTCTGTGTTCAGAGCCCTGTGGCAGCTCATGTTTCTGTTCTGTGTTCAGAGCCCTGTGGCAGCTCATGTTTCTGTTCTGTGTTCAGAGCCCTGTGGCAGCTCATGTTTCTGTTCTGTGTTCAGAGCCCTGTGGCAGCTCATGTTTCTGTTCTGTGTTCAGAGCCCTGTGGCAGCTCATGTTTCTGTTCTGTGTTCAGAGCCCTGTGGCAGCTCATGTTTCTGTTCTGTGTTCAGAGCCCTGTGGCAGCTCATGTTTCTGTTCTGTGTTCAGAGCCCTGTGGCAGCTCATGTTTCTGTTCTGTGTTCAGAGCCCTGTGGCAGCTCATGTTTCTGTTCTGTGTTCAGAGCCCTGTGGCAGCTCATGTTTCTGTTCTGTGTTCAGAGCCCTGTGGCAGCTCATGTTTCTGTTCTGTGTTCAGAGCCCTGTGGCAGCTCATGTTTCTGTTCTGTGTTCAGAGCCCTGTGGCAGCTCATGTTTCTGTTCTGTGTTCAGAGCCCTGTGGCAGCTCATGTTTCTGTTCTGTGTTCAGAGCCCTGTGGCAGCTCATGTTTCTGTTCTGTGTTCAGAGCCCTGTGGCAGCTCATGTTTCTGTTCTGTGTTCAGAGCCCTGTGGCAGCTCATGTTTCTGTTCTGTGTTCAGAGCCCTGTGGCAGCTCATGTTTCTGTTCTGTGTTCATAGCCCTGTGGCAGCTCATGTTTCTGTTCTGTGTTCAGAGCCCTGTGGCAGCTCATGTTTCTGTTCTGTGTTCAGAGCCCTGTGGCAGCTCATGTTTCTGTTCTGTGTTCAGAGCCCTGTGGCAGCTCATGTTTCTGTTCTGTGTTCAGAGCCCTGTGGCAGCTCATGTTTCTGTTCTGTGTTCAGAGCCCTGTGGCAGCTCATGTTTCTGTTCTGTTTTCAGAGCCCTGTGGCAGCTCATGTTTCTGTTCTGTGTTCAGAGCCCTGTGGCAGCTCATGTTTCTGTTCTGTGTTCAGAGCCCTGTGGCAGCTCATGTTTCTGTTCTGTGTTCAGAGCCCTGTGGCAGCTCATGTTTCTGTTCTGTGTTCAGAGCCCTGTGGCAGCTCATGTTTCTGTTCTGTGTTCAGAGCCCTGTGGCAGCTCATGTTTCTGTTCTGTGTTCAGAGCCCTGTGGCAGCTCATGTTTCTGTTCTGTGTTCAGAGCCCTGTCTGTGGCAGCTCATGTTTCTGTTCTGTGTTCAGAGCCCTGTGGCAGCTCATGTTTCTGTTCTGTGTTCAGAGCCCTGTGGCAGCTCATGTTTCTGTTCTGTGTTCAGAGCCCTGTGGCAGCTCATGTTTCTGTTCTGTGTTCAGAGCCCTGTGGCAGCTCATGTTTCTGTTCTGTGTTCAGAGCCCTGTGGCAGTTCATGTTTCTGTTCTGTGTTCAGAGCCCTGTGGCAGCTCATGTTTCTGTTCTGTGTTCAGAGCCCTGTGGCAGCTCATGTTTCTGTTCTGTGTTCAGAGCCCTGTCTGTGGCAGCTCATGTTTCTGTTCTGTGTTCAGAGCCCTGTGGCAGCTCATGTTTCTGTTCTGTGTTCAGAGCCCTGTGGCAGCTCATGTTTCTGTTCTGTGTTCAGAGCCCTGTGGCAGCTCATGTTTCTGTTCTGTGTTCAGAGCCCTGTGGCAGCTCATGTTTCTGTTCTGTGTTCAGAGCCCTGTGGCAGCTCATGTTTCTGTTCTGTGTTCAGAGCCATGTGGCAGCTCATGTTTCTGTTCTGTGTTCAGAGCCCTGTGGCAGCTCATGTTTCTGTTCTGTGTTCAGAGCCCTGTGGCAGCTCATGTTTCTGTTCTGTGTTCAGAGCCCTGTGGCAGCTCATGTTTCTGTTCTGTTTTCAGAGCCCTGTGGCAGCTAATGTTTCTGTTCTGTGTTCAGAGCCCTGTGGCAGCTCATGTTTCTGTTCTGTGTTCAGAGCCCTGTGGCAGCTCATGTTTCTGTTCTGTGTTCAGAGCCCTGTGGCAGCTCATGTTTCTGTTCTGTGTTCAGAGCCCTGTGGCAGCTCATGTTTCTGTTCTGTGTTCAGAGCCCTGTGGCAGCTCATGTTTCTGTTCTGTTTTCAGAGCCCTGTGGCAGCTCATGTTTCTGTTCTGTGTTCAGAGCCCTGTGGCAGCTCATGTTTCTGTTCTGTGTTCAGAGCCCTGTGGCAGCTCATGTTTCTGTTCTGTGTTCAGAGCCCTGTGGCAGCTCATGTTTCTGTTCTGTGTTCAGAGCCCTGTGGCAGCTCATGTTTCTGTTCTGTGTTCAGAGCCCTGTGGCAGCTCATGTTTCTGTTCTGTGTTCAGAGCCCTGTGGCAGCTCATGTTTCTGTTCTGTGTTCAGAGCCCTGTGGCAGCTCATGTTTCTGTTCTGTGTTCAGAGCCCTGTCTGTGGCAGCTCATGTTTCTGTTCTGTGTTCAGAGCCCTGTGGCAGCTCATGTTTCTGTTCTGTGTTCAGAGCCCTGTGGCAGCTCATGTTTCTGTTCTGTGTTCAGAGCCCTGTGGCAGCTCATGTTTCTGTTCTGTGTTCAGAGCCCTGTGGCAGCTCATGTTTCTGTTCTGTGTTCAGAGCCCTGTGGCAGCTCATGTTTCTGTTCTGTGTTCAGAGCCCTGTGGCAGCTCATGTTTCTGTTCTGTGTTCAGAGCCCTGTGGCAGCTCATGTTTCTGTTCTGTGTTCAGAGCCCTGTGGCAGCTCATGTTTCTGTTCTGTGTTCAGAGCCATGTGGCAGCTCATGTTTCTGTTCTGTGTTCAGAGCCCTGTGGCAGCTCATGTTTCTGTTCTGTGTTCAGAGCCCTGTGGCAGCTCATGTTTCTGTTCTGTGTTCAGAGCCCTGTGGCAGCTCATGTTTCTGTTCTGTTTTCAGAGCCCTGTGGCAGCTAATGTTTCTGTTCTGTGTTCAGAGCCCTGTGGCAGCTCATGTTTCTGTTCTGTGTTCAGAGCCCTGTGGCAGCTCATGTTTCTGTTCTGTGTTCAGAGCCCTGTGGCAGCTCATGTTTCTGTTCTGTGTTCAGAGCCCTGTGGCAGCTCATGTTTCTGTTCTGTGTTCAGAGCCCTGTGGCAGCTCATGTTTCTGTTCTGTTTTCAGAGCCCTGTGGCAGCTCATGTTTCTGTTCTGTGTTCAGAGCCCTGTGGCAGCTCATGTTTCTGTTCTGTGTTCAGAGCCCTGTGGCAGCTCATGTTTCTGTTCTGTGTTCAGAGCCCTGTGGCAGCTCATGTTTCTGTTCTGTGTTCAGAGCCCTGTGGCAGCTCATGTTTCTGTTCTGTGTTCAGAGCCCTGTGGCAGCTCATGTTTCTGTTCTGTGTTCAGAGCCCTGTGGCAGCTCATGTTTCTGTTCTGTGTTCAGAGCCCTGTGGCAGCTCATGTTTCTGTTCTGTGTTCAGAGCCCTGTGGCAGCTCATGTTTCTGTTCTGTGTTCAGAGCCCTGTGGCAGCTCATGTTTCTGTTCTGTGTTCAGAGCCCTGTGGCAGCTCATGTTTCTGTTCTGTGTTCAGAGCCCTGTGGCAGCTCATGTTTCTGTTCTGTGTTCAGAGCCCTGTCTGTGGCAGCTCATGTTTCTGTTCTGTGTTCAGAGCCCTGTGGCAGCTCATGTTTCTGTTCTGTGTTCAGAGCCCTGTGGCAGCTCATGTTTCTGTTCTGTGTTCAGAGCCCTGTGGCAGCTCATGTTTCTGTTCTGTGTTCAGAGCCCTGTGGCAGCTCATGTTTCTGTTCTGTGTTCAGAGCCCTGTGGCAGTTCATGTTTCTGTTCTGTGTTCAGAGCCCTGTGGCAGCTCATGTTTCTGTTCTGTGTTCAGAGCCCTGTGGCAGCTCATGTTTCTGTTCTGTGTTCAGAGCCCTGTCTGTGGCAGCTCATGTTTCTGTTCTGTGTTCAGAGCCCTGTGGCAGCTCATGTTTCTGTTCTGTGTTCAGAGCCCTGTGGCAGCTCATGTTTCTGTTCTGTGTTCAGAGCCCTGTGGCAGCTCATGTTTCTGTTCTGTGTTCAGAGCCCTGTGGCAGCTCATGTTTCTGTTCTGTTTTCAGAGCCCTGTGGCAGCTAATGTTTCTGTTCTGTGTTCAGAGCCCTGTGGCAGCTCATGTTTCTGTTCTGTGTTCAGAGCCCTGTGGCAGCTCATGTTTCTGTTCTGTGTTCAGAGCCCTGTGGCAGCTCATGTTTCTGTTCTGTGTTCAGAGCCCTGTGGCAGCTCATGTTTCTGTTCTGTGTTCAGAGCCCTGTGGCAGCTCATGTTTCTGTTCTGTTTTCAGAGCCCTGTGGCAGCTCATGTTTCTGTTCTGTGTTCAGAGCCCTGTGGCAGCTCATGTTTCTGTTCTGTGTTCAGAGCCCTGTGGCAGCTCATGTTTCTGTTCTGTGTTCAGAGCCCTGTGGCAGCTCATGTTTCTGTTCTGTGTTCAGAGCCCTGTGGCAGCTCATGTTTCTGTTCTGTGTTCAGAGCCCTGTGGCAGCTCATGTTTCTGTTCTGTGTTCAGAGCCCTGTGGCAGCTCATGTTTCTGTTCTGTGTTCAGAGCCCTGTGGCAGCTCATGTTTCTGTTCTGTGTTCAGAGCCCTGTGGCAGCTCATGTTTCTGTTCTGTGTTCAGAGCCCTGTGGCAGCTCATGTTTCTGTTCTGTGTTCAGAGCCCTGTGGCAGCTCATGTTTCTGTTCTGTGTTCAGAGCCCTGTGGCAGCTCATGTTTCTGTTCTGTGTTCAGAGCCCTGTGGCAGCTCATGTTTCTGTTCTGTGTTCAGAGCCCTGTGGCAGCTCATGTTTCTGTTCTGTGTTCAGAGCCCTGTGGCAGCTCATGTTTCTGTTCTGTGTTCAGAGCCCTGTGGCAGCTCATGTTTCTGTTCTGTGTTCAGAGCCCTGTGGCAGCTCATGTTTCTGTTCTGTGTTCAGAGCCCTGTGGCAGCTCATGTTTCTGTTCTGTGTTCAGAGCCCTGTGGCAGCTCATGTTTCTGTTCTGTGTTCAGAGCCCTGTGGCAGCTCATGTTTCTGTTCTGTGTTCAGAGCCCTGTGGCAGCTCATGTTTCTGTTCTGTGTTCAGAGCCCTGTGGCAGCTCATGTTTCTGTTCTGTGTTCAGAGCCCTGTGGCAGCTCATGATCATGTTCTGTTCTGTGTTCAGAGCCCTGTGGCAGCTCATGTTTCTGTTCTGTGTTCAGAGCCCTGTGGCAGCTCATGTTTCTGTTCTGTGTTCAGAGCCCTGTGGCAGCTCATGTTTCTGTTCTGTGTTCAGAGCCCTGTGGCAGCTCATGTTTCTGTTCTGTGTTCAGAGCCCTGTGGCAGCTCATGTTTCTGTTCTGTGTTCAGAGCCCTGTGGCAGCTCATGTTTCTGTTCTGTGTTCAGAGCCCTGTGGCAGCTCATGTTTCTGTTCTGTGTTCAGAGCCCTGTGGCAGCTCATGTTTCTGTTCTGTTTTCAGAGCCCTGTGGCAGCTCATGTTTCTGTTCTGTGTTCAGAGCCCTGTGGCAGCTCATGTTTCTGTTCTGTGTTCAGAGCCCTGTGGCAGCTCATGTTTCTGTTCTGTGTTCAGAGCCCTGTGGCAGCTCATGTTTCTGTTCTGTGTTCAGAGCCCTGTGGCAGCTCATGTTTCTGTTCTGTGTTCAGAGCCCTGTGGCAGCTCATGTTTCTGTTCTGTGTTCAGAGCCCTGTGGCAGCTCATGTTTCTGTTCTGTGTTCAGAGCCCTGTGGCAGCTCATGTTTCTGTTCTGTGTTCAGAGCCCTGTGGCAGCTCATGTTTCTGTTCTGTGTTCAGAGCCCTGTGGCAGCTCATGTTTCTGTTCTGTGTTCAGAGCCCTGTGGCAGCTCATGTTTCTGTTCTGTGTTCAGAGCCCTGTGGCAGCTCATGTTTCTGTTCTGTGTTCAGAGCCCTGTCTGTGGCAGCTCATGTTTCTGTTCTGTGTTCAGAGCCCTGTGGCAGCTCATGTTTCTGTTCTGTGTTCAGAGCCCTGTGGCAGCTCATGTTTCTGTTCTGTGTTCAGAGCCCTGTGGCAGCTCATGTTTCTGTTCTGTGTTCAGAGCCCTGTGGCAGCTCATGTTTCTGTTCTGTGTTCAGAGCCCTGTGGCAGCTCATGTTTCTGTTCTGTGTTCAGAGCCCTGTGGCAGCTCATGTTTCTGTTCTGTGTTCAGAGCCCTGTGGCAGCTCATGTTTCTGTTCTGTGTTCAGAGCCCTGTGGCAGTTCATGTTTCTGTTCTGTGTTCAGAGCCCTGTGGCAGCTCATGTTTCTGTTCTGTGTTCAGAGCCCTGTCTGTGGCAGCTCATGTTTCTGTTCTGTGTTCAGAGCCCTGTGGCAGTTCATGTTTCTGTTCTGTGTTCAGAGCCCTGTGGCAGCTCATGTTTCTGTTCTGTGTTCAGAGCCCTGTGGCAGCTCATGTTTCTGTTCTGTGTTCAGAGCCCTGTCTGTGGCAGCTCATGTTTCTGTTCTGTGTTCAGAGCCCTGTCTGTGGCAGCTCATGTTTCTGTTCTGTGTTCAGAGCCCTGTGGCAGCTCATGTTTCTGTTCTGTGTTCAGAGCCCTGTGGCAGCTCATGTTTCTGTTCTGTGTTCAGAGCCCTGTGGCAGCTCATGTTTCTGTTCTGTGTTCAGAGCCCTGTGGCAGCTCATGTTTCTGTTCTGTGTTCAGAGCCCTGTGGCAGCTCATGTTTCTGTTCTGTGTTCAGAGCCCTGTGGCAGCTCATGTTTCTGTTCTGTGTTCAGAGCCCTGTGGCAGCTCATGTTTCTGTTCTGTGTTCAGAGCCCTGTGGCAGCTCATGTTTCTGTTCTGTGTTCAGAGCCCTGTGGCAGCTCATGTTTCTGTTCTGTGTTCAGAGCCCTGTGGCAGCTCATGTTTCTGTTCTGTGTTCAGAGCCCTGTGGCAGCTCATGTTTCTGTTCTGTTTTCAGAGCCCTGTGGCAGCTCATGTTTCTGTTCTGTGTTCAGAGCCCTGTGGCAGCTCATGTTTCTGTTCTGTGTTCAGAGCCCTGTGGCAGCTCATGTTTCTGTTCTGTGTTCAGAGCCCTGTGGCAGCTCATGTTTCTGTTCTGTGTTCAGAGCCCTGTGGCAGCTCATGTTTCTGTTCTGTGTTCAGAGCCCTGTGGCAGCTCATGTTTCTGTTCTGTGTTCAGAGCCCTGTGGCAGCTCATGTTTCTGTTCTGTGTTCAGAGCCCTGTGGCAGCTCATGTTTCTGTTCTGTGTTCAGAGCCCTGTGGCAGCTCATGTTTCTGTTCTGTGTTCAGAGCCCTGTGGCAGCTCATGTTTCTGTTCTGTTTTCAGAGCCCTGTGGCAGCTCATGTTTCTGTTCTGTGTTCAGAGCCCTGTGGCAGCTCATGTTTCTGTTCTGTGTTCAGAGCCCTGTGGCAGCTCATGTTTCTGTTCTGTGTTCAGAGCCCTGTGGCAGCTCATGTTTCTGTTCTGTGTTCAGAGCCCTGTGGCAGCTCATGTTTCTGTTCTGTGTTCAGAGCCCTGTGGCAGCTCATGTTTCTGTTCTGTGTTCAGAGCCCTGTGCAGCTCATGTTTCTGTTCTGTGTTCAGAGCCCTGTGGCAGCTCATGTTTCTGTTCTGTGTTCAGAGCCCTGTGGCAGCTCATGTTTCTGTTCTGTGTTCAGAGCCCTGTGGCAGCTCATGTTTCTGTTCTGTGTTCAGAGCCCTGTGGCAGCTCATGTTTCTGTTCTGTGTTCAGAGCCCTGCTGGCAGCTCATGTTTCTGTTCTGTGTTCAGAGCCCTGTGGCAGCTCATGTTTCTGTTCTGTGTTCAGAGCCCTGTGGCAGCTCATGTTTCTGTTCTGTGTTCAGAGCCCTGTGGCAGCTCATGTTTCTGTTCTGTGTTCAGAGCCCTGTGGCAGCTCATGTTTCTGTTCTGTGTTCAGAGCCCTGTGGCAGCTCATGTTTCTGTTCTGTGTTCAGAGCCCTGTGGCAGTTCATGTTTCTGTTCTGTGTTCAGAGCCCTGTGGCAGCTCATGTTTCTGTTCTGTGTTCAGAGCCCTGTGGCAGCTCATGTTTCTGTTCTGTGTTCAGAGCCCTGTCTGTGGCAGCTCATGTTTCTGTTCTGTGTTCAGAGCCCTGTGGCAGCTCATGTTTCTGTTCTGTGTTCAGAGCCCTGTGGCAGCTCATGTTTCTGTTCTGTGTTCAGAGCCCTGTGGCAGCTCATGTTTCTGTTCTTCAGAGCCCTGTGGCAGCTCATGTTTCTGTTCTGTGTTCAGAGCCCTGTGGCAGCTCATGTTTCTGTTCTGTGTTCAGAGCCCTGTGGCAGCTCATGTTTCTGTTCTGTGTTCAGAGCCCTGTGGCAGCTCATGTTTCTGTTCTGTGTTCAGAGCCCTGTGGCAGCTCATGTTTCTGTTCTGTGTTCAGAGCCCTGTGGCAGCTCATGTTTCTGTTCTGTGTTCAGAGCCCTGTGGCAGCTCATGTTTCTGTTCTGTGTTCAGAGCCCTGTGGCAGCTCATGTTTCTGTTCTGTGTTCAGAGCCCTGTGGCAGCTCATGTTTCTGTTCTGTGTTCAGAGCCCTGTGGCAGCTCATGTTTCTGTTCTGTGTTCAGAGCCCTGTGGCAGCTCATGTTTCTGTTCTGTGTTCAGAGCCCTGTGGCAGCTCATGTTTCTGTTCTGTGTTCAGAGCCCTGTGGCAGCTCATGTTTCTGTTCTGTGTTCAGAGCCCTGTGGCAGCTCATGTTTCTGTTCTGTGTTCAGAGCCCTGTGGCAGCTCATGTTTCTGTTCTGTGTTCAGAGCCCTGTGGCAGCTCATGTTTCTGTTCTGTGTTCAGAGCCCTGTGGCAGCTCATGTTTCTGTTCTGTGTTCAGAGCCCTGTGGCAGCTCATGTTTCTGTTCTGTGTTCAGAGCCCTGTGGCAGCTCATGTTTCTGTTCTGTGTTCAGAGCCCTGTGGCAGCTCATGTTTCTGTTCTGTGTTCAGAGCCCTGTGGCAGCTCATGTTTCTGTTCTGTGTTCAGAGCCCTGTGGCAGCTCATGTTTCTGTTCTGTGTTCAGAGCCCTGTGGCAGCTCATGTTTCTGTTCTGTGTTCAGAGCCCTGTGGCAGCTCATGTTTCTGTTCTGTGTTCAGAGCCCTGTGGCAGCTCATGTTTCTGTTCTGTGTTCAGAGCCCTGTGGCAGCTCATGTTTCTGTTCTGTGTTCAGAGCCCTGTGGCAGCTCATGTTTCTGTTCTGTGTTCAGAGCCCTGTGGCAGCTCATGTTTCTGTTCTGTGTTCAGAGCCCTGTGGCAGCTCATGTTTCTGTTCTGTGTTCAGAGCCCTGTGGCAGCTCATGTTTCTGTTCTGTGTTCAGAGCCCTGTGGCAGCTCATGTTTCTGTTCTGTGTTCAGAGCCCTGTGGCAGCTCATGTTTCTGTTCTGTGTTCAGAGCCCTGTGGCAGCTCATGTTTCTGTTCTGTGTTCAGAGCCCTGTGGCAGCTCATGTTTCTGTTCTGTGTTCAGAGCCCTGTGGCAGCTCATGTTTCTGTTCTGTGTTCAGAGCCCTGTGGCAGCTCATGTTTCTGTTCTGTGTTCAGAGCCCTGTGGCAGCTCATGTTTCTGTTCTGTGTTCAGAGCCCTGTGGCAGCTCATGTTTCTGTTCTGTGTTCAGAGCCCTGTGGCAGCTCATGTTTCTGTTCTGTGTTCAGAGCCCTGTGGCAGCTCATGTTTCTGTTCTGTGTTCAGAGCCCTGTGGCAGCTCATGTTTCTGTTCTGTGTTCAGAGCCCTGTGGCAGCTCATGTTTCTGTTCTGTGTTCAGAGCCCTGTGGCAGCTCATGTTTCTGTTCTGTGTTCAGAGCCCTGTGGCAGCTCATGTTTCTGTTCTGTGTTCAGAGCCCTGTGGCAGCTCATGTTTCTGTTCTGTGTTCAGAGCCCTGTGGCAGCTCATGTTTCTGTTCTGTGTTCAGAGCCCTGTGGCAGCTCATGTTTCTGTTCTGTGTTCAGAGCCCTGTGGCAGCTCATGTTTCTGTTCTGTGTTCAGAGCCCTGTGGCAGCTCATGTTTCTGTTCTGTGTTCAGAGCCCTGTGGCAGCTCATGTTTCTGTTCTGTGTTCAGAGCCCTGTGGCAGCTCATGTTTCTGTTCTGTGTTCAGAGCCCTGTGGCAGCTCATGTTTCTGTTCTGTGTTCAGAGCCCTGTGGCAGCTCATGTTTCTGTTCTGTGTTCAGAGCCCTGTGGCAGCTCATGTTTCTGTTCTGTGTTCAGAGCCCTGTGGCAGCTCATGTTTCTGTTCTGTGTTCAGAGCCCTGTGGCAGCTCATGTTTCTGTTCTGTGTTCAGAGCCCTGTGGCAGCTCATGTTTCTGTTCTGTGTTCAGAGCCCTGTGGCAGCTCATGTTTCTGTTCTGTGTTCAGAGCCCTGTGGCAGCTCATGTTTCTGTTCTGTGTTCAGAGCCCTGTGGCAGCTCATGTTTCTGTTCTGTGTTCAGAGCCCTGTGGCAGCTCATGTTTCTGTTCTGTGTTCAGAGCCCTGTGGCAGCTCATGTTTCTGTTCTGTGTTCAGAGCCCTGTGGCAGCTCATGTTTCTGTTCTGTGTTCAGAGCCCTGTGGCAGCTCATGTTTCTGTTCTGTGTTCAGAGCCCTGTGGCAGCTCATGTTTCTGTTCTGTGTTCAGAGCCCTGTGGCAGCTCATGTTTCTGTTCTGTGTTCAGAGCCCTGTGGCAGCTCATGTTTCTGTTCTGTGTTCAGAGCCCTGTGGCAGCTCATGTTTCTGTTCTGTGTTCAGAGCCCTGTGGCAGCTCATGTTTCTGTTCTGTGTTCAGAGCCCTGTGGCAGCTCATGTTTCTGTTCTGTGTTCAGAGCCCTGTGGCAGCTCATGTTTCTGTTCTGTGTTCAGAGCCCTGTGGCAGCTCATGTTTCTGTTCTGTGTTCAGAGCCCTGTGGCAGCTCATGTTTCTGTTCTGTGTTCAGAGCCCTGTGGCAGCTCATGTTTCTGTTCTGTGTTCAGAGCCCTGTGGCAGCTCATGTTTCTGTTCTGTGTTCAGAGCCCTGTGGCAGCTCATGTTTCTGTTCTGTGTTCAGAGCCCTGTGGCAGCTCATGTTTCTGTTCTGTGTTCAGAGCCCTGTGGCAGCTCATGTTTCTGTTCTGTGTTCAGAGCCCTGTGGCAGCTCATGTTTCTGTTCTGTGTTCAGAGCCCTGTGGCAGCTCATGTTTCTGTTCTGTGTTCAGAGCCCTGTGGCAGCTCATGTTTCTGTTCTGTGTTCAGAGCCCTGTGGCAGCTCATGTTTCTGTTCTGTGTTCAGAGCCCTGTGGCAGCTCATGTTTCTGTTCTGTGTTCAGAGCCCTGTGGCAGCTCATGTTTCTGTTCTGTGTTCAGAGCCCTGTGGCAGCTCATGTTTCTGTTCTGTGTTCAGAGCCCTGTGGCAGCTCATGTTTCTGTTCTGTGTTCAGAGCCCTGTGGCAGCTCATGTTTCTGTTCTGTGTTCAGAGCCCTGTGGCAGCTCATGTTTCTGTTCTGTGTTCAGAGCCCTGTGGCAGCTCATGTTTCTGTTCTGTGTTCAGAGCCCTGTGGCAGCTCATGTTTCTGTTCTGTGTTCAGAGCCCTGTGGCAGCTCATGTTTCTGTTCTGTGTTCAGAGCCCTGTGGCAGCTCATGTTTCTGTTCTGTGTTCAGAGCCCTGTGGCAGCTCATGTTTCTGTTCTGTGTTCAGAGCCCTGTGGCAGCTCATGTTTCTGTTCTGTGTTCAGAGCCCTGTGGCAGCTCATGTTTCTGTTCTGTGTTCAGAGCCCTGTGGCAGCTCATGTTTCTGTTCTGTGTTCAGAGCCCTGTGGCAGCTCATGTTTCTGTTCTGTGTTCAGAGCCCTGTGGCAGCTCATGTTTCTGTTCTGTGTTCAGAGCCCTGTGGCAGCTCATGTTTCTGTTCTGTGTTCAGAGCCCTGTGGCAGCTCATGTTTCTGTTCTGTGTTCAGAGCCCTGTGGCAGCTCATGTTTCTGTTCTGTGTTCAGAGCCCTGTGGCAGCTCATGTTTCTGTTCTGTGTTCAGAGCCCTGTGGCAGCTCATGTTTCTGTTCTGTGTTCAGAGCCCTGTGGCAGCTCATGTTTCTGTTCTGTGTTCAGAGCCCTGTGGCAGCTCATGTTTCTGTTCTGTGTTCAGAGCCCTGTGGCAGCTCATGTTTCTGTTCTGTGTTCAGAGCCCTGTGGCAGCTCATGTTTCTGTTCTGTGTTCAGAGCCCTGTGGCAGCTCATGTTTCTGTTCTGTGTTCAGAGCCCTGTGGCAGCTCATGTTTCTGTTCTGTGTTCAGAGCCCTGTGGCAGCTCATGTTTCTGTTCTGTGTTCAGAGCCCTGTGGCAGCTCATGTTTCTGTTCTGTGTTCAGAGCCCTGTGGCAGCTCATGTTTCTGTTCTGTGTTCAGAGCCCTGTGGCAGCTCATGTTTCTGTTCTGTGTTCAGAGCCCTGTGGCAGCTCATGTTTCTGTTCTGTGTTCAGAGCCCTGTGGCAGCTCATGTTTCTGTTCTGTGTTCAGAGCCCTGTGGCAGCTCATGTTTCTGTTCTGTGTTCAGAGCCCTGTGGCAGCTCATGTTTCTGTTCTGTGTTCAGAGCCCTGTGGCAGCTCATGTTTCTGTTCTGTGTTCAGAGCCCTGTGGCAGCTCATGTTTCTGTTCTGTGTTCAGAGCCCTGTGGCAGCTCATGTTTCTGTTCTGTGTTCAGAGCCCTGTGGCAGCTCATGTTTCTGTTCTGTGTTCAGAGCCCTGTGGCAGCTCATGTTTCTGTTCTGTGTTCAGAGCCCTGTGGCAGCTCATGTTTCTGTTCTGTGTTCAGAGCCCTGTGGCAGCTCATGTTTCTGTTCTGTGTTCAGAGCCCTGTGGCAGCTCATGTTTCTGTTCTGTGTTCAGAGCCCTGTGGCAGCTCATGTTTCTGTTCTGTGTTCAGAGCCCTCTGTGGCAGCTCATGTTTCTGTTCTGTGTTCAGAGCCCTGTGGCAGCTCATGTTTCTGTTCTGTGTTCAGAGCCCTGTGGCAGCTCATGTTTCTGTTCTGTGTTCAGAGCCCTGTGGCAGCTCATGTTTCTGTTCTGTGTTCAGAGCCCTGTGGCAGCTCATGTTTCTGTTCTGTGTTCAGAGCCCTGTGGCAGCTCATGTTTCTGTTCTGTGTTCAGAGCCCTGTGGCAGCTCATGTTTCTGTTCTGTGTTCAGAGCCCTGTGGCAGCTCATGTTTCTGTTCTGTGTTCAGAGCCCTGTGGCAGCTCATGTTTCTGTTCTGTGTTCAGAGCCCTGTGGCAGCTCATGTTTCTGTTCTGTGTTCAGAGCCCTGTGGCAGCTCATGTTTCTGTTCTGTGTTCAGAGCCCTGTGGCAGCTCATGTTTCTGTTCTGTGTTCAGAGCCCTGTGGCAGCTCATGTTTCTGTTCTGTGTTCAGAGCCCTGTGGCAGCTCATGTTTCTGTTCTGTGTTCAGAGCCCTGTGGCAGCTCATGTTTCTGTTCTGTGTTCAGAGCCCTGTGGCAGCTCATGTTTCTGTTCTGTGTTCAGAGCCCTGTGGCAGCTCATGTTTCTGTTCTGTGTTCAGAGCCCTGTGGCAGCTCATGTTTCTGTTCTGTGTTCAGAGCCCTGTGGCAGCTCATGTTTCTGTTCTGTGTTCAGAGCCCTGTGGCAGCTCATGTTTCTGTTCTGTGTTCAGAGCCCTGTGGCAGCTCATGTTTCTGTTCTGTGTTCAGAGCCCTGTGGCAGCTCATGTTTCTGTTCTGTGTTCAGAGCCCTGTGGCAGCTCATGTTTCTGTTCTGTGTTCAGAGCCCTGTGGCAGCTCATGTTTCTGTTCTGTGTTCAGAGCCCTGTGGCAGCTCATGTTTCTGTTCTGTGTTCAGAGCCCTGTGGCAGCTCATGTTTCTGTTCTGTGTTCAGAGCCCTGTGGCAGCTCATGTTTCTGTTCTGTGTTCAGAGCCCTGTGGCAGCTCATGTTTCTGTTCTGTGTTCAGAGCCCTGTGGCAGCTCATGTTTCTGTTCTGTGTTCAGAGCCCTGTGGCAGCTCATGTTTCTGTTCTGTGTTCAGAGCCCTGTGGCAGCTCATGTTTCTGTTCTGTGTTCAGAGCCCTGTGGCAGCTCATGTTTCTGTTCTGTGTTCAGAGCCCTGTGGCAGCTCATGTTTCTGTTCTGTGTTCAGAGCCCTGTGGCAGCTCATGTTTCTGTTCTGTGTTCAGAGCCCTGTGGCAGCTCATGTTTCTGTTCTGTGTTCAGAGCCCTGTGGCAGCTCATGTTTCTGTTCTGTGTTCAGAGCCCTGTGGCAGCTCATGTTTCTGTTCTGTGTTCAGAGCCCTGTGGCAGCTCATGTTTCTGTTCTGTGTTCAGAGCCCTGTGGCAGCTCATGTTTCTGTTCTGTGTTCAGAGCCCTGTGGCAGCTCATGTTTCTGTTCTGTGTTCAGAGCCCTGTGGCAGCTCATGTTTCTGTTCTGTGTTCAGAGCCCTGTGGCAGCTCATGTTTCTGTTCTGTGTTCAGAGCCCTGTGGCAGCTCATGTTTCTGTTCTGTGTTCAGAGCCCTGTGGCAGCTCATGTTTCTGTTCTGTGTTCAGAGCCCTGTGGCAGCTCATGTTTCTGTTCTGTGTTCAGAGCCCTGTGGCAGCTCATGTTTCTGTTCTGTGTTCAGAGCCCTGTGGCAGCTCATGTTTCTGTTCTGTGTTCAGAGCCCTGTGGCAGCTCATGTTTCTGTTCTGTGTTCAGAGCCCTGTGGCAGCTCATGTTTCTGTTCTGTGTTCAGAGCCCTGTGGCAGCTCATGTTTCTGTTCTGTGTTCAGAGCCCTGTGGCAGCTCATGTTTCTGTTCTGTGTTCAGAGCCCTGTGGCAGCTCATGTTTCTGTTCTGTGTTCAGAGCCCTGTGGCAGCTCATGTTTCTGTTCTGTGTTCAGAGCCCTGTGGCAGCTCATGTTTCTGTTCTGTGTTCAGAGCCCTGTGGCAGCTCATGTTTCTGTTCTGTGTTCAGAGCCCTGTGGCAGCTCATGTTTCTGTTCTGTGTTCAGAGCCCTGTGGCAGCTCATGTTTCTGTTCTGTGTTCAGAGCCCTGTGGCAGCTCATGTTTCTGTTCTGTGTTCAGAGCCCTGTGGCAGCTCATGTTTCTGTTCTGTGTTCAGAGCCCTGTGGCAGCTCATGTTTCTGTTCTGTGTTCAGAGCCCTGTGGCAGCTCATGTTTCTGTTCTGTGTTCAGAGCCCTGTGGCAGCTCATGTTTCTGTTCTGTGTTCAGAGCCCTGTGGCAGCTCATGTTTCTGTTCTGTGTTCAGAGCCCTGTGGCAGCTCATGTTTCTGTTCTGTGTTCAGAGCCCTGTGGCAGCTCATGTTTCTGTTCTGTGTTCAGAGCCCTGTGGCAGCTCATGTTTCTGTTCTGTGTTCAGAGCCCTGTGGCAGCTCATGTTTCTGTTCTGTGTTCAGAGCCCTGTGGCAGCTCATGTTTCTGTTCTGTGTTCAGAGCCCTGTGGCAGCTCATGTTTCTGTTCTGTGTTCAGAGCCCTGTGGCAGCTCATGTTTCTGTTCTGTGTTCAGAGCCCTGTGGCAGCTCATGTTTCTGTTCTGTGTTCAGAGCCCTGTGGCAGCTCATGTTTCTGTTCTGTGTTCAGAGCCCTGTGGCAGCTCATGTTTCTGTTCTGTGTTCAGAGCCCTGTGGCAGCTCATGTTTCTGTTCTGTGTTCAGAGCCCTGTGGCAGCTCATGTTTCTGTTCTGTGTTCAGAGCCCTGTGGCAGCTCATGTTTCTGTTCTGTGTTCAGAGCCCTGTGGCAGCTCATGTTTCTGTTCTGTGTTCAGAGCCCTGTGGCAGCTCATGTTTCTGTTCTGTGTTCAGAGCCCTGTGGCAGCTCATGTTTCTGTTCTGTGTTCAGAGCCCTGTGGCAGCTCATGTTTCTGTTCTGTGTTCAGAGCCCTGTGGCAGCTCATGTTTCTGTTCTGTGTTCAGAGCCCTGTGGCAGCTCATGTTTCTGTTCTGTGTTCAGAGCCCTGTGGCAGCTCATGTTTCTGTTCTGTGTTCAGAGCCCTGTGGCAGCTCATGTTTCTGTTCTGTGTTCAGAGCCCTGTGGCAGCTCATGTTTCTGTTCTGTGTTCAGAGCCCTGTGGCAGCTCATGTTTCTGTTCTGTGTTCAGAGCCCTGTGGCAGCTCATGTTTCTGTTCTGTGTTCAGAGCCCTGTGGCAGCTCATGTTTCTGTTCTGTGTTCAGAGCCCTGTGGCAGCTCATGTTTCTGTTCTGTGTTCAGAGCCCTGTGGCAGCTCATGTTTCTGTTCTGTGTTCAGAGCCCTGTGGCAGCTCATGTTTCTGTTCTGTTTTCAGAGCCCTGTGGCAGCTCATGTTTCTGTTCTGTGTTCAGAGCCCTGTGGCAGCTCATGTTTCTGTTCTGTGTTCAGAGCCCTGTGGCAGCTCATGTTTCTGTTCTGTGTTCAGAGCCCTGTGGCAGCTCATGTTTCTGTTCTGTGTTCAGAGCCCTGTGGCAGCTCATGTTTCTGTTCTGTGTTCAGAGCCCTGTGGCAGCTCATGTTTCTGTTCTGTGTTCAGAGCCCTGTGGCAGCTCATGTTTCTGTTCTGTGTTCAGAGCCCTGTGGCAGCTCATGTTTCTGTTCTGTGTTCAGAGCCCTGTGGCAGCTCATGTTTCTGTTCTGTGTTCAGAGCCCTGTGGCAGCTCATGTTTCTGTTCTGTGTTCAGAGCCCTGTGGCAGCTCATGTTTCTGTTCTGTGTTCAGAGCCCTGTGGCAGCTCATGTTTCTGTTCTGTGTTCAGAGCCCTGTGGCAGCTCATGTTTCTGTTCTGTGTTCAGAGCCCTGTGGCAGCTCATGTTTCTGTTCTGTGTTCAGAGCCCTGTGGCAGCTCATGTTTCTGTTCTGTGTTCAGAGCCCTGTGGCAGCTCATGTTTCTGTTCTGTGTTCAGAGCCCTGTGGCAGCTCATGTTTCTGTTCTGTGTTCAGAGCCCTGTGGCAGCTCATGTTTCTGTTCTGTGTTCAGAGCCCTGTGGCAGCTCATGTTTCTGTTCTGTGTTCAGAGCCCTGTGGCAGCTCATGTTTCTGTTCTGTGTTCAGAGCCCTGTGGCAGCTCATGTTTCTGTTCTGTGTTCAGAGCCCTGTGGCAGCTCATGTTTCTGTTCTGTGTTCAGAGCCCTGTGGCAGCTCATGTTTCTGTTCTGTGTTCAGAGCCCTGTGGCAGCTCATGTTTCTGTTCTGTGTTCAGAGCCCTGTGGCAGCTCATGTTTCTGTTCTGTGTTCAGAGCCCTGTGGCAGCTCATGTTTCTGTTCTGTGTTCAGAGCCCTGTGGCAGCTCATGTTTCTGTTCTGTGTTCAGAGCCCTGTGGCAGCTCATGTTTCTGTTCTGTGTTCAGAGCCCTGTGGCAGCTCATGTTTCTGTTCTGTGTTCAGAGCCCTGTGGCAGCTCATGTTTCTGTTCTGTGTTCAGAGCCCTGTGGCAGCTCATGTTTCTGTTCTGTGTTCAGAGCCCTGTGGCAGCTCATGTTTCTGTTCTGTGTTCAGAGCCCTGTGGCAGCTCATGTTTCTGTTCTGTGTTCAGAGCCCTGTGGCAGCTCATGTTTCTGTTCTGTGTTCAGAGCCCTGTGGCAGCTCATGTTTCTGTTCTGTGTTCAGAGCCCTGTGGCAGCTCATGTTTCTGTTCTGTGTTCAGAGCCCTGTGGCAGCTCATGTTTCTGTTCTGTGTTCAGAGCCCTGTGGCAGCTCATGTTTCTGTTCTGTGTTCAGAGCCCTGTGGCAGCTCATGTTTCTGTTCTGTGTTCAGAGCCCTGTGGCAGCTCATGTTTCTGTTCTGTGTTCAGAGCCCTGTGGCAGCTCATGTTTCTGTTCTGTGTTCAGAGCCCTGTGGCAGCTCATGTTTCTGTTCTGTGTTCAGAGCCCTGTGGCAGCTCATGTTTCTGTTCTGTGTTCAGAGCCCTGTGGCAGCTCATGTTTCTGTTCTGTGTTCAGAGCCCTGTGGCAGCTCATGTTTCTGTTCTGTGTTCAGAGCCCTGTGGCAGCTCATGTTTCTGTTCTGTGTTCAGAGCCCTGTGGCAGCTCATGTTTCTGTTCTGTGTTCAGAGCCCTGTGGCAGCTCATGTTTCTGTTCTGTGTTCAGAGCCCTGTGGCAGCTCATGTTTCTGTTCTGTGTTCAGAGCCCTGTGGCAGCTCATGTTTCTGTTCTGTGTTCAGAGCCCTGTGGCAGCTCATGTTTCTGTTCTGTGTTCAGAGCCCTGTGGCAGCTCATGTTTCTGTTCTGTGTTCAGAGCCCTGTGGCAGCTCATGTTTCTGTTCTGTGTTCAGAGCCCTGTGGCAGCTCATGTTTCTGTTCTGTGTTCAGAGCCCTGTGGCAGCTCATGTTTCTGTTCTGTGTTCAGAGCCCTGTGGCAGCTCATGTTTCTGTTCTGTGTTCAGAGCCCTGTGGCAGCTCATGTTTCTGTTCTGTGTTCAGAGCCCTGTGGCAGCTCATGTTTCTGTTCTGTGTTCAGAGCCCTGTGGCAGCTCATGTTTCTGTTCTGTGTTCAGAGCCCTGTGGCAGCTCATGTTTCTGTTCTGTGTTCAGAGCCCTGTGGCAGCTCATGTTTCTGTTCTGTGTTTCTGTTCTGTGTTCAGAGCCCTGTGGCAGCTCATGTTTCTGTTCTGTGTTCAGAGCCCTGTGGCAGCTCATGTTTCTGTTCTGTGTTCAGAGCCCTGTGGCAGCTCATGTTTCTGTTCTGTGTTCAGAGCCCTGTGGCAGCTCATGTTTCTGTTCTGTGTTCAGAGCCCTGTGGCAGCTCATGTTTCTGTTCTGTGTTCAGAGCCCTGTGGCAGCTCATGTTTCTGTTCTGTGTTCAGAGCCCTGTGGCAGCTCATGTTTCTGTTCTGTGTTCAGAGCCCTGTGGCAGCTCATGTTTCTGTTCTGTGTTCAGAGCCCTGTGGCAGCTCATGTTTCTGTTCTGTGTTCAGAGCCCTGTGGCAGCTCATGTTTCTGTTCTGTGTTCAGAGCCCTGTGGCAGCTCATGTTTCTGTTCTGTTTTCAGAGCCCTGTGGCAGCTCATGTTTCTGTTCTGTGTTCAGAGCCCTGTGGCAGCTCATGTTTCTGTTCTGTGTTCAGAGCCCTGTGGCAGCTCATGTTTCTGTTCTGTGTTCAGAGCCCTGTGGCAGCTCATGTTTCTGTTCTGTGTTCAGAGCCCTGTGGCAGCTCATGTTTCTGTTCTGTGTTCAGAGCCCTGTGGCAGCTCATGTTTCTGTTCTGTGTTCAGAGCCCTGTGGCAGCTCATGTTTCTGTTCTGTGTTCAGAGCCCTGTGGCAGCTCATGTTTCTGTTCTGTGTTCAGAGCCCTGTGGCAGCTCATGTTTCTGTTCTGTGTTCAGAGCCCTGTGGCAGCTCATGTTTCTGTTCTGTGTTCGGAGCCCTGTGGCAGCTCATGTTTCTGTTCTGTGTTCGGAGCCCTGTGGCAGCTCATGTTTCTGTTCTGTTTTCGGAGCCCTGTGGCAGCTCATGTTTCTGTTCTGTGTTCGGAGCCCTGTGGCAGCTCATGTTTCTGTTCTGTGTTCGGAGCCCTGTGGCAGCTCATGTTTCTGTTCTGTGTTCGGAGCCCTGTGGCAGCTCATGTTTCTGTTCTGTGTTCGGAGCCCTGTGGCAGCTCATGTTTCTGTTCTGTGTTCGGAGCCCTGTGGCAGCTCATGTTTCTGTTCTGTGTTCGGAGCCCTGTGGCAGCTCATGTTTCTGTTCTGTGTTCGGAGCCCTGTGGCAGCTCATGTTTCTGTTCTGTGTTCGGAGCCCTGTGGCAGCTCATGTTTCTGTTCTGTGTTCAGAGCCCTGTGGCAGCTCATGTTTCTGTTCTGTGTTCAGAGCCCTGTGGCAGCTCATGTTTCTGTTCTGTGTTCAGAGCCCTGTGGCAGCTCATGTTTCTGTTCTGTGTTCAGAGCCCTGTGGCAGCTCATGTTTCTGTTCTGTGTTCAGAGCCCTGTGGCAGCTCATGTTTCTGTTCTGTGTTCAGAGCCCTGTGGCAGCTCATGTTTCTGTTCTGTTTTCAGAGCCCTGTGGCAGCTCATGTTTCTGTTCTGTGTTCAGAGCCCTGTGGCAGCTCATGTTTCTGTTCTGTGTTCAGAGCCCTGTGGCAGCTCATGTTTCTGTTCTGTGTTCAGAGCCCTGTGGCAGCTCATGTTTCTGTTCTGTGTTCAGAGCCCTGTGGCAGCTCATGTTTCTGTTCTGTGTTCAGAGCCCTGTGGCAGCTCATGTTTCTGTTCTGTGTTCAGAGCCCTGTGGCAGCTCATGTTTCTGTTCTGTGTTCAGAGCCCTGTGGCAGCTCATGTTTCTGTTCTGTGTTCAGAGCCCTGTGGCAGCTCATGTTTCTGTTCTGTGTTCAGAGCCCTGTGGCAGCTCATGTTTCTGTTCTGTGTTCAGAGCCCTGTGGCAGCTCATGTTTCTGTTCTGTGTTCAGAGCCCTGTGGCAGCTCATGTTTCTGTTCTGTGTTCAGAGCCCTGTGGCAGCTCATGTTTCTGTTCTGTGTTCAGAGCCCTGTGGCAGCTCATGTTTCTGTTCTGTGTTCAGAGCCCTGTGGCAGCTCATGTTTCTGTTCTGTGTTCAGAGCCCTGTGGCAGCTCATGTTTCTGTTCTGTGTTCAGAGCCCTGTGGCAGCTCATGTTTCTGTTCTGTGTTCAGAGCCCTGTGGCAGCTCATGTTTCTGTTCTGTGTTCAGAGCCCTGTGGCAGCTCATGTTTCTGTTCTGTGTTCAGAGCCCTGTGGCAGCTGCGAGTCGACTTCTCTCACCTGTGCACCTCACTGCTGTCCTCCTGGAGCTCCCTCACACCTGCCCTGACCCACCCCTCCTCTCCTACCCCTGCCCCGCCCTTGTCCTCCACCATGGGAGCAGACTCATCCCCCCTCTCTCCTCCCCTCTCCCCTCCCCTCCCCCCTCCCAGCCATGTGGGGTCACTTCATCTGGACGAGCTGTGCCCTGCTGAGCGCTCACAGATCCTGGAGGATTGTGAGGTGGAGAGGCTGAAGCAAGAGTAAGTGACTGTGATGTTTGGAGAAGAACAGGACATGGATCATTCTTCTTCAAACAAAACCATTGCCAAGAATACTTTTTCTTATGTTGTCGAAAACACGTGTGAAAAAACGTCCATCGCACATAATTTGTACTAATATACTCGCATCACACACTGTGATTTGAGCTGTAGTTTGAACACAAAGCGGCCATGACTTTTGCTGTCGCTGCAAAATCTGTGGTGTCGAATGTCCTTCCTCCTCCATGTTTCACTCCATACATCAAACGGCGGCGGTCTTATCCGCACGACCATGTTCCGTGTAAACGAGCTCATTCACACACTAATAAAAGCCTTCTTCCACTTCTAATCTCCCGTGGTCTGCACTTTGGGGCTCGTCTGACTCTGACACAGTTCCTGAGCCACGGCGTCACTGCAGGCGGCACCACAATATCAATGATTTCATGTTGACGGAAAACAATGTTAATTGTGTGTTTAACTTATGTTTATCCAGTATCTGGATAATATATAGATAATCCTCAATATTTTACGAGTAGTTTTGAGTTTGCATTGATACCTGGGATGGAACGAGGAAAACTAGCTGAGCTTAGATGATGTATCTTATTGTAGGGGAAATATTGACACATCAAATGAATATGTGACCTGTTCCACGCCTTTAGGAGCATGAGTTCTGTTGGTGTGATGTCATTTGCTCCCGGAGCCACATTAACAGCATTTTAAAACGCTCTAAAGGCTTTTGAGTACATGTTGTTCATTCATTCATGTTGTTCATGTCCTGTGTATGTTCTCCCTGTTTCTCCTTGCTCTTCCTGTGCTGGTGTGAAGGCTGCACAGCGCCTCCTTGTGTCTGTTGGAGCAAAGACAAGAGTGTGATGGACTGAGAGCCAGCCAGAGCGACCTGCAGACTGTGAGCGCCGAGCTGCTCAGGCTGGTGAGGAGTGCCACCTTTACACTTTAACTGCAAGTGATGAGGGGTCATCTAGAACACATTTTATTTTTGTATAATATTCTAAAGAATGAAACGAATGAAACAGAACAAGACCAGAGAGAACATGGCAAACAAAAGAAAAACATGAAAAAGGCGTCCAGACAAGACGAAGCAAAGTAAATGTCACATGTAGTCCAGAGTTAACCCAGAAAAAACAGCCTTATAGCTAATTCTGCCATATTTACAGACGTGTTTATTAATATACACTGTCCTTGAAATAAATACAGCACATTTGTCCCTCAAATTTGTCCATTTTCACATTAAGTCCAATGTGATTTTCTTGTCCCGGTCCAGTCCTTGATCGTCGGCTCAGTTTGTGTCAGACATTTGAGCTGGAACACAGTCTTTCTCTGTGTCATGTTTGTCCTGTAACTGAAGGAACTCACTAAACACACACAGCATATCAACCACGCATGTGTAACCATGGAAACGTGCTGCTATGGGAGCGAGCCTGCAGGTGTGCAGTAGCACGCAGGGAATGATTGACATGTGGGAGAACTACTCGGCTGTCCACGCCACCAGGACATGAGACTCTCCTCTATTATTTTACTAAGTCAGGTCACAGTCTGACTGTAATGGCCCATATAATAATAATAATAACTTTTATTTATATAGTGCTTTTCAGTGACCCAAAGACGCTGAACATAATAAAAAGGGGGGGGGTATTTACAGACAGGGGGGACAACACGTACAATACACATATCAGGTCAGTTTCCTGAAGGCAGAACCTATGGGCTCGACACACGGGAGGCGCCAAACAAAAGCGACCTGCGTCACTCATCACGACGTCAAACACGGGGCCAGCGACAGCACCAGGAGCCGCACGCCGTTCCAGGGCTGATCGCGACTTTCACACACGTTTGATTGGCTGTGAAATTCAATGGAATTATTACATTTAGTATTTTTATCATTTCTTGACATGTAGAGAGGGAACATGTAGGAAGTGTCACAAAGGGTTAGCACAGATGGCCTGAACTAGTTTTTACTGACTCTGCTTCACGTGGAAAGAAAAAGCTGGCTAAGGGCTGGAAAAACAGCCACTTTCTTTCATAGGCATATCCCATTAGTAGTTTCATGAAATCTAAAAACTGGACACAATGTTTTTCAGCATGAGTCTGTAGTGTGAGTGACAATGACAACTCCTCCCAGCCCAGGGCTTTTGCCTCTGCAACAGCACAAGCTGTGGTACGCCTGGCCGCCGTTACCTGTCAACAATATCAGGAGTCCTACAAGCCAAAGGGGCCCCTGAGACCATCCCACACATAACTGCAGGTGCAGATGCTGCAGGGACAGCACACATGGAGCTCCATCACCAGGAGCTGACATAGTGTAAGAAACATCTGTGCAGAGCACGAGCTGGAGACCCCAAGGACAAAGTGGAAACACCTCCAAAGATGGAGAACGACCGAGCCAAGGTCCTCTGGGACTTCCAGATACAGACTGAATGGTGATGGAGAACCAACCGGACATAGTGGTGGTCTCAAGGGTCCGAGGAAAGCCGTGGTGGTCTCAAGGTCAGAGGAAAGCCGTGGTGGTCTCAAGGGTCAGAGGAAAGCCCTGGTGGTCTCAAGGGTCAGAGGAAAGCCCTGGTGGTCTCAAGGGTCAGAGGAAAGCCCTGGTGGTCTCAAGGGTCAGAGGAAAGCCCTGGTGGTCTCAAGGTCAGAGGAAAGCCCTGGTGGTCTCAAGGGTCAGAGGAAAGCCCTGGTGGTCTCAAGGGTCAGAGGAAAGCCCTGGTGGTCTCAAGGGTCAGAGGAAAGCCGTGGTGGTCTCAAGGGTCAGAGGAAAGCCGTGGTGGTGGACGTGGCAACACCAAGTGATGGCAACATCAGGAAAAGGGCTCAGAGAAGAGCTGGAGAAGGCACGGAAGGTCAAAGGTGGTGCCCGTGGTCATCTGAGCACTCGGGGCAGTGACCCCCAAACTGGAGGAGTGGCTACAGCAGATCCCTGGAAAAAAACATCAGAAATCTCGGTCCAGAAAAGTGCAGGGACAGCAAAGATATTGAAGAACACATTGTCCCTTTCAAGTTTGACATTTTTAAGGGGGAGGGTGCCTAGACTCACACAGACCCTAGATCCACACAACACTAGTAATGTTTGCTCCTGTTTCTAAGGCCCGCCTCCTGAACAGTCCGTCACTTGCTGTCTCCTCTGAGGGCGTCCTCACCCAGGACTTGTCTTCTCTGCTGGGGGTCATCACTCAGACAGAGAGCGCCTTCCAGAGGAACCAGCACCAACTACAGGTCAGAGCCAGCCTCAGCTCTCACTCCTTCAGAGGTCTTGAAGCTCTTGTATTATGGTGTATTCAGGAAACTGAAACTACTGTGGCATTCTGAAGCATCATGACATCCCAGTATTTGATGTAGACTGGTGGAGAGGGCAACAGACTAAAAATGCCACATTATCCAAATGAGCAAATGAAACGTACTGTAACTCCGACATTCTGATGCGATACATTTACAAATATGTCGTGTGTAGAAGAATATCCAGTGTATTATATACAGTCAATTCATTTGTGTCCCAGGCCCTGGAGCAGCACGTCCGCGAGTTAGGAGAGGAGAAGGTCGTTCTGGAGGCTTCTCTCAGACGCCTGGAGACAGAGCAGACGCAGGAGGAGCAGCAGAGGGCCCTCACCCAGCAGAAGCTCCATGAGGCCCAAGGCCTCCTCCACAGGTGTCACCACTGCTCCCCAATCATCAGATACAGAATAGTTGTCCTCATCACTTTCTCCTGTGTTGTTTATATATTTATATTATATTATAATATTATGTATATGTATATATGTATAAGTATATATGTATATATATATATATATATGTGTATATATATATATATATATATATATATATATACACATATATATATATATATATACACATACACATATATACATAATATTATAATATAATATAAATATATAAACAACACACATATACATATATATATATATATATACATATACATATACATATATATACATATACATATATATATATATATATATATATATATATATATATATATATATATATATATATATACATATACATATACACATATACATAATATTATAATATAATATAAATATATAAACAACACACATATATTTATATATATATATATATGTATATATGTATGTATACATGTGTGTGTATGTATATTCATGTATATGTATACATGTGTGTGTATGTATATTCATGTATATGTATACATGTGTGTGTATGTATATTCATGTATATGTATACATGTGTGTGTATGTATATTCATGTATATGTATACATGTGTGTGTATGTATATTCATGTATATGTATACATGTGTGTGTATGTATATTCATGTATATGTATACATGTGTGTGTATGTATATTCATGTATATGTATACATGTGTGTGTATGTATATTCATGTATATGTATACATGTAACTGCTTGCACAGGGAGCAGGAGGACAGCTCAGCTCTGCACTTGGAGGTGCAGCAGCTGCAGCTCAGAGCAGAGGAGCTGCAGAGGGAGAGAGACAGGCTGAAGAAAGAGAGGGAGCAGGAGGAGGAGAGGAGAGGGGCTCTGGAGGAGCAGGCTCGCCGGAGGTACAGGCTCTCCGGAGGAACAGTCACTGACACTCCTTTTCCATATCCACATGTTAGCATCATGTTTGTCACGTTTTCAGAGTGGAGCAGGATCTCCTGGAGGAGGTTCAGCTGAACGAGAAGGAGAAGCAGCAGCGCCTGGAGCTCCACAGCCTCAGGGTCCGACTGCTCCTGCTCTAAGTTCCATATTCATGTTCTCACATTCTAATGCTCATGTGGCTCCTGCAGGGGGCGCTGGAGCGAGAGCAGCTGCACAGACAGAGGGCCGAAGAAGAGTCTGCAGACCATCGAGATGCTCTCACAGAGGTGCATGGCCCCGTCCCTCACACACGGCCCCCGTCCCTCACACACAGCCCCCGTCCCTCACACACGGCCCCCGTCCCTCACACACGGCCCCCGTCCCTCACACACGGCCCCCGTCCCTCACACACGGCCCCGTCCCTCACACACGGCCCCGTCCCTCACACACGGCCCCCGTCCCTCATTAGCACTGTAAGAAGGTTAAAAGCTCTGAAATGTGCATTTGCATGATACAGGGACATGCTTTATATTTTATTCATTTCATGCCACCAAAGCAGCAATAAAAAAATGCATTCAAATGATTCTTTTCTTGCCATTATTATATAGAATCATATACAGTTGATATATAGAGTTGGTCCCTAAACAATCCCAGATATCAGGAATATTCAAACATATTTTCACTCAAGTTCTCCCTGTTTCAGAAATAATCCAAAAACATTTTCAAAAAAAGAACAAAAATTGCATTAACTAAAAATATATTTTTTAAGCAATTTATGATCAAGTTAAAGCACTGAATAAACATCCAAAGTCTTCTGATTTGACATGAAACAGCACTAGAATCATATCGTTCTTCCTCTAAGCTTCATAAAGATGTGCAGCCTCCGGGGGGCGCGGCCTCCGGGGGGCGCGGCTTCCGGGGGCGCGGCCTCCGGGTGGCGCAGGTGAAGCTGTGCACAATGGGGCAGCTAATCCATATGCTAATTAGTCTAATTTACATTTTAGTGCCTGGAGGGTCCTATTATTTTTTAAACGTTTACACTCCCAAACACTCCTGTACACTCCTGTACACTCCTGTACACTCCCAAACACTCCTGTACACTCCTGTACACTCCCAAACACTCCTGTACACTCCCAAACACTCCTGTACACTCCTGTACACTCCTGTACACTCCCAAACACTCCTGTACACTCCTGTACACTCCCAAACACTCCTGTACACTCCTGTACACTCCCAAACACTCCTGTACACTCCCAAACACTCCTGTACACTCCCAAACACTCCTAAACACTCCCGTACACTCCCAAACACTCCTGTACACTCCTGTACACTCCCAAACACTCCTGTACACTCCTGTACACTCCCAAACACTCCTGTACACTCCCAAACACTCCTGTACACTCCCAAACACTCCTGTACACTCCCAAACACTCCTAAACACTCCTGTACACTCCCAAACACTCCTGTACACTCCTGTACACTCCTGTACACTCCCAAACACTCCTAAACACTCCCAAACACTCCTGTACACTCCTGTACACTCCCAAACACTCCTGTACACTCCTGTACACTCCCAAACACTCCTGTACACTCCCAAACACTCCTGTACACTCCTGTACACTCCCAAACACTCCTAAACACTCCTGTACACTCCCAAACACTCCTGTACACTCCCAAACACTCCTGTACACTCCCAAACACTCCTAAACACTCATGTACACTCCCAAACACTCATGTACACTCCCAAACACTCATGTACACTCCCAAACACTCATGTACACTCCTGTACACTCCCAAACACTCCTAAACACTCCTGTACACTCCCACACACTCATGTACACTCCCAAACACTCATGTACACTCCCACACACTCATGTACACTCCCAAACACTCATGTACACTCCCACACACTCATGTACACTCCCAAACACTCCTGTACACTCCCATACACTCATGTACACTCCCAAACACTCATGTACACTCCCAAACACTCCTGTACACTCCCAAACACTCCTAAACACTCCTGTACACTCCCACACACTCCTAAACACTCCTGTACACTCCCACACACTCCTAAACACTCCTGTACACTCCCACACACTCCTAAACACTCCTGTACACTCCCACACACTCCTAAACACTCCTGTACACTTCCACACACTCCTAAACACTCCTGTACACTCCCACACACTCCTAAACACTCCTGTACACTCCCACACACTCCTAAACACTCCTGTACACTCCCACACACTCCTAAACACTCCTGTACACTCCCACACACTCCTAAACACTCCTGTACACTCCCACACACTCCTAAACACTCCTGTACACTCCCACACACTCCTAAACACTCCTGTACACTCCCACACACTCCTAAACACTCCTGTACACTCCTAAACACTCCCAAACACTCCCGTACACTCCCATACACTCCCGTACACTCCCAAACACTCCTGTACACTCTCAAACACTCCCAAACACTCCTGTACACTCCCACACACTCCTAAACACTCCTGTACACTTCCACACACTCCTAAACACTCCTGTACACTCCCACACACTCCTAAACACTCCTGTACACTCCCACACACTCCTAAACACTCCTGTACACTCCCACACACTCCTAAACACTCCTGTACACTCCCACACACTCCTAAACACTCCTGTACACTCCCACACACTCCTAAACACTCCTGTACACTCCCACACACTCCTAAACACTCCTGTACACTCCCACACACTCCTAAACACTCCTGTACACTCCTAAACACTCCCAAACACTCCCGTACACTCCCATACACTCCCGTACACTCCCAAACACTCCTGTACACTCTCAAACACTCCCAAACACTCTACTTCAGTCCAAGGAAAAGGATTGAAACTATAAAAGACTGCACATGCTCACATAGACTCTTGTATTGTATTTTACATCTCTGGACACTCCCGTACACCCCCATACTTTCCTGTACACTCCCATATACCCAAGTACACTCCTGCACTCTCCCACATCCATACTTTTTAGTACACTCCCGTACATACTCACATGTACACTCCTGATTGGTGTGACCCATGTTCTCTCTTAGCTTGACTGTCCATGCTCTGTCCCTCAGAACAGGGCGGCCAAGCTACGTCTGTCCTCCTCAGAGACTCTTCTGAAGAGACAGCTGGAAGAGACACATGACGCTTTGGACAAAATGTCCATCCTCAACTCTGTCCTGGCCTCAGACAAAAGGGACCTCCACGTTCAGCTCAGCCAGGTCAGCTCAAAGGTCGTGTGTTTAGTTTGTGTGCCAAAGGGCAGAAGAAGGACACTTTGTTTGATCAGATCATTTTAGATCATTTCAAAGTGTCAATAAATGCATGTGCTTTGGACTATGTAGGAATAAACTCTTTATTTGAAATAGCACTGGCACCACATACAGCCCTATTGATTTGTTTAAAGTTTATTGTGATCAATCAATAAAAGCAAACAACCGCTGATAAGAGACATTTCAGAAGATGTCTCTTCAGCCAGAACCCTCATCTAAAGTACTTGAG
Source organism: Eucyclogobius newberryi (assembly GCF_026437365.1). Taxonomy (NCBI): domain Eukaryota; kingdom Metazoa; phylum Chordata; class Actinopteri; order Gobiiformes; family Gobiidae; genus Eucyclogobius; species Eucyclogobius newberryi. The sequence goes on along the minus strand of NW_027315768.1, from coordinate 1,415,650 downwards.
TCAGTCAGAGACCATGCAGCTGTTTGATTTGTTAGAGGGGAGATCATAGTAAAGTACATGTGCTGTGTTTCAGGTGGAGTCGGAGCTGTCCAACCGCCATCTAGAGCTGCAGACTCTGGGGTCAGAGGTCGATGCTCTGCAGAGGCAGCTGAAGGCGGTGGAGGTGCAGTGTGAGGAGCTCAGGTCAGCAATGGAATGGACTTTTTGTAATGTGGACATTTTGACTTTGGTTGAACGTTCAAATGCTATTCGTTGCCTCACTGTCGAGATCAGCTGTTTGTAATGCGTGTGCAGGTGTGAGTGTGAGGCGGGCGTGGCACGGCAAGCTGACCTGGAGCTCAGGCTGGAGCACAGTGAGCGAACCCTGGAGCAGCAGGAGGAGCAGCTGAGACTGTGTCAGGAGCAGCAGGAGGAGCAGCAGGAGGAGCAGCAGGAGGAGCAGCAGGAGGAGCAGCAGGAGGAGCAGCAGGAGCAGCAGCAGGAGGAGCAGCAGGAGGAGCAGCAGGAGCAGCTGAGACTGTGTCAGGTGCAGCAGGAGCAGGTCAGCCGCACATCACAGCTCTCCCTGCCCCTGATAGTCATATTAGTCCTCAGAAGAACAATGTTTCCTCTTTTATGTTCATACTCATAGATAATAGTAGATAAAGTTAGGCCTCTATGGTGGGGCCTCTATGGTGGGGCCTCTATGGTGGGGCCTCTATGGTGGGGCCTCTATGGTGGGGCCTCTATGGTGGGGCCGCCGTGTCCCAAAGCCCTACCCTCAACAAAAATACCTGTTCTTAATCTTACCCTGATAGTGGAATAATAAATGGTCTAAAATAAACCTTGCAGGGCATAACGTCTTCCATCCGCGAGTCCGGCCTAAACCAGCATGTTCTACCAGTCCAATGATGTGCTCATTTGGAAGTCTAATATACAGTGTCTGTTCTTTATCATTCATTGTTGTTTGACAATGTGTTCATGAGCATGTAATACAGCCCGCACGCTGCAGGGGGAGCGAGGGGGGTCTACAGGACCAGGAGCACAAGCAGCAAATGCATTAAAATCCCACAGACATGACAGAAATCACAACACAGTTTAAGACATCAAAGAGAAGAGAGCAAAGAAAATCCTTTCAGTCAAACACAGCTAAAGGAAACTGTTTTTATCTTAGATTTGAACATTGTCAGAGCAGAACCTGTCTCACATCTTCAGTCTTGTCTGAGTTCAGCTGGAGAAAGTTGTTTTGCCTCTACACACTGACTCTGGCACCAGCAGGAGGCCCTCTGGCACCAGCAGGAGGGGCACCAGCAGGAGGCCCTCTGGCACCAGCAGGAGGCCCTCTGGCACCAGCAGGAGGCCCTCTGGCACCAGCAGGAGGCCCTCTGGCACCAGCAGGAGGCCCTCTGGCACCAGCAGGAGGCCGCTCCACACACTGATCTGTTGGATGCAGTGACAGAGTGAATCCACTGGTCCATAGTCACCTGTGACAGTGAAACATAGATCTGACTCGTCTGCATCATTGTGATTGGACACATTTTCACTGTGTGTCATGTGACCTAACGACAGCATGAAGAGGCTGAACAGAGCCCCCTGTGCCCGTCCTCGGAGCCCCCGTTGTGCCCGTCCTCTGAGCCCCGTTGTGCCCGTCCTCTGAGCCCCGGTGTGCCCGTCCTCTGAGCCCCGGTGTGCCCGTCCTCTGAGCCCCGGCGTGCCCGTCCTCTGAGCCCCGGCGTGCCCGTCCTCTGAGCCCCGGCGTGCCCGTCCTCTGAGCCCCGGCGTGCCCGTCCTCTGAGCCCCGGCGTGCCCGTCCTCTGAGCCCCCGCGTGCCCGTCCTCTGAGCCCCGGCGTGCCCGTCCTCTGAGCCCCGGCGTGCCCGTCCTCTGAGCCCCGGCGTGCCCGTCCTCTGAGCCCCGGCGTGCCCGTCCTCTGAGCCCCGGCGTGCCCAGGTCTGGTCTCACAAGTCTTTCTTATTCTTCATGTGCTGAGCAGCTTTAAAGATGTTTTTCTGCGACACGTTTAGATTTAGCCTGTAGTTGTTCACTTCACTTGAGGGGCCCCTGGGAGCACCAAGGCAGATTTACACATCTTGGTCGCACTATTTAAGCTTGAAAAAAATACAAATGTTTGCACATTTGTAAACAAAACACTTTTGTTTGATTGGAAGTATTTGCTTTAATTCCTCTGGAATGCAACAAATTTCATCAAATTAGAATTTTGCAATGACAATAATATTTAGAGTTTTGGTGCATGTTTCTCTTCTCAGGCTGTTGTGTGTGTTTAGCTGAGTTCTCAGAAGGCCGTTCTGCTGAAGGAGCTCCAGGAGGCCAACGAGCAGCTGAGGAGGACCCAGCACTCCCACCAAGAGTACCTCAGAGACACCCAGAGGTTCCAGGAGCTGCAGGACAGTGAGAAGAGACAGAGCGAGCACCTGCACCAGGAGCTGCTCCATCTCAGGTACTCCTCACTCACTTCTTTACATCTCAGGTACTCCTCACTCACTTCTGTACAGCACAGGTACTCCTCACTCACTTCTGTACAGCACAGGTACTCCTCACTCACTTCTGTACAGCACAGGTACTCCTCACTCACTTCTTTACATCTCAGGTACTCCTCACTCACTTCTGTACAGCACAGGTACTCCTCACTCACTTCTGTACAGCACAGGTACTCCTCACTCACTTCTTTACATCTCAGGTACTCCTCTCTCACTTCTGTACAGCACAGGTACTCCTCACTCACTTCTGTACAGCACAGGTACTCCTCACTCACTTCTGTACAGCACAGGTACTCCTCACTCACTTCTTTACATCTCAGGTACTCCTCACTCACTTCTGTACAGCACAGGTACTCCTCACTCACTTCTGTACAGCACAGGTGCTCCTCACTCACTTCTTTACATCTCAGGTACTCCTCACTCACTTCTGTACAGCACAGGTACTCCTCACTCACTTCTGTACAGCACAGGTACTCCTCACTCACTTCTGTACAGCACAGGTACTCCTCACTCACTTCTGTACAGCACAGGTACTCCTCACTCACTTCTTTACATCTCAGGTACTCCTCACTCACTTCTGTACAGCACAGGTACTCCTCACTCACTTCTTTACATCTCAGGTACTCCTCACTCACTTCTGTACAGCACAGGTACTCCTCACTCACTTCTGTACAGCACAGGTACTCCTCACTCACTTCTGTACAGCACAGGTACTCCTCACTCACTTCTGTACAGCACAGGTACTCCTCACTCACTTCTGTACAGCACAGGTACTCCTCACTCACTTCTGTACAGCTCAGGTACTCCTCACTCACTTCTGTACAGCACAGGTACTCCTCACTCACTTCTGTACAGCACAGGTACTCCTCACTCACTCCTTTACATCTCAGGTACTCCTCACTCACTTCTGTACAGCACAGGTACTCCTCACTCACTTCTGTACAGTACAGGTACTCCTCACTCACTTCTTTACATCTCAGGTACTCCTCACTCACTTCTGTACAGCACAGGTACTCCTCACTCACTTCTGTACAGCACAGGTACTCCTCACTCACTTCTGTACAGCACAGGTACTCCTCACTCACTTCTTTACATCTCAGGTACTCCTCACTCACTTCTGTACAGCACAGGTACTCCTCACTCACTTCTGTACAGCTCAGGTACTCCTCACTCACTTCTGTACAGCACAGGTACTCCTCACTCACTTCTGTACAGCACAGGTACTCCTCACTCACTTCTGTACAGCACAGGTACTCCTCACTCACTTCTGTACAGCACAGGTACTCCTCACTCACTTCTGTACAGCACAGGTACTCCTCACTCACTTCTGTACAGCACAGGTACTCCTCACTCACTTCTGTACAGCACAGGTACTCCTCACTCACTTCTGTACAGCTCAGGTACTCCTCACTCACTTCTGTACAGCACAGGTACTCCTCACTCACTTCTGTACAGCACAGGTACTCCTCACTCACTCCTTTACATCTCAGGTACTCCTCACTCACTTCTGTACAGCACAGGTACTCCTCACTCACTTCTGTACAGTACAGGTACTCCTCACTCACTTCTTTACATCTCAGGTACTCCTCACTCACTTCTGTACAGCACAGGTACTCCTCACTCACTTCTGTACAGCACAGGTACTCCTCACTCACTTCTGTACAGCACAGGTACTCCTCACTCACTTCTTTACATCTCAGGTACTCCTCACTCACTTCTGTACAGCACAGGTACTCCTCACTCACTTCTTTACATCTCAGGTACTCCTCACTCACTTCTGTACAGCACAGGTACTCCTCACTCACTTCTGTACAGCACAGGTACTCCTCACTCACTTCTGTACAGCTCAGGTACTCCTCACTCACTTCTGTACAGCACAGGTACTCCTCACTCACTTCTGTACAGCTCAGGTACTCCTCACTCACTTCTGTACAGCACAGGTACTCCTCACTCACTTCTGTACAGCACAGGTACTCCTCACTCACTTCTGTACAGCACAGGTACTCCTCACTCACTTCTGTACAGCACAGGTACTCCTCACTCACTTCTGTACAGCACAGGTACTCCTCACTCACTTCTGTACAGCACAGGTACTCCTCACTCACTTCTGTACAGCACAGGTACTCCTCACTCACTTCTGTACAGCTCAGGTACTCCTCACTCACTTCTGTACAGCACAGGTACTCCTCACTCACTTCTGTACAGCACAGGTACTCCTCACTCACTCCTTTACATCTCAGGTACTCCTCACTCACTTCTGTACAGCACAGGTACTCCTCACTCACTTCTGTACAGTACAGGTACTCCTCACTCACTTCTTTACATCTCAGGTACTCCTCACTCACTTCTGTACAGCACAGGTACTCCTCACTCACTTCTGTACAGCACAGGTACTCCTCACTCACTTCTGTACAGCACAGGTACTCCTCACTCACTTCTTTACATCTCAGGTACTCCTCACTCACTTCTGTACAGCACAGGTACTCCTCACTCACTTCTTTACATCTCAGGTACTCCTCACTCACTTCTGTACAGCACAGGTACTCCTCACTCACTTCTGTACAGCACAGGTACTCCTCACTCACTTCTGTACAGCTCAGGTACTCCTCACTCACTTCTGTACAGCACAGGTACTCCTCACTCACTTCTGTACAGCTCAGGTACTCCTCACTCACTTCTGTACAGCACAGGTACTCCTCACTCACTTCTGTACAGCACAGGTACTCCTCACTCACTTCTGTACAGCACAGGTACTCCTCACTCACTTCTGTACATCTCAGGTACTCCTCCATGTTAAAGCTCAGGTACTCCTCCATGTTAGAGCTCAGGTACTCCTCACTCACTTCTTTACATCTCAGGTACTCCTCACTCACTTCTGTACAGCACAGGTACTCCTCACTCACTTCTGTACAGCACAGGTACTCCTCACTCACTTCTGTACAGCACAGGTACTCCTCACTCACTTCTGTACAGCACAGGTACTCCTCACTCACTTCTTTACATCTCAGGTACTCCTCCATGTTAAAGCTCAGGTACTCCTCCATGTTAGAGCTCAGGTACTCCTCACTCACTTCTTTACATCTCAGGTACTCCTCACTCACTTCTGTACAGCACAGGTACTCCTCACTCACTTCTGTACAGCACAGGTACTCCTCACTCACTTCTGTACAGCACAGGTACTCCTCACTAACTTCTGTACATCTCAGGTACTCCTCCATGTTAAAGCTCAGGTACTCCTCCATGTTAGAGCTCAGGTACTCCATGTTAGAGCTCAGGTACTCCTCCCTGTTAGAGCTCAGGTACTCCTCCATGTTAGAGCTCAGGTACTCCTCCCTGTTAGAGCTCAGGTACTCCTCCCTGTTAGAGCTCAGGTACTCCTCCATGTTAGAGCTCAGATACTCCTCCATGTTAGAGCTCAGGTACTCCTCCCTGTTAGAGCTCAGGTACTCCTCCCTGTTAGAGCTCAGGTACTCCTCCATGTTAGAGCTCAGGTACTCCTCACTCACTTCTTTACATCTCAGGTACTCCTCACTCACTTCTGTACAGCACAGGTACTCCTCACTAACTTCTGTACATCTCAGGTACTCCTCCATGTTAAAGCTCAGGTACTCCTCCATGTTAGAGCTCAGGTACTCCATGTTAGAGCTCAGGTACTCCTCCCTGTTAGAGCTCAGGTACTCCTCCATGTTAGAGCTCAGGTACTCCTCCCTGTTAGAGCTCAGGTACTCCTCCCTGTTAGAGCTCAGGTACTCCTCCATGTTAGAGCTCAGATACTCCTCCATGTTAGAGCTCAGGTACTCCTCCCTGTTAGAGCTCAGGTACTCCTCACTCACTTCTTTACATCTCAGGTACTCCTCCATGTTAAAGCTCAGGTACTCCTCCATGTTAGAGCTCAGGTACTCCTCACTCACTTCTTTACATCTCAGGTACTCCTCACTCACTTCTGTACAGCACAGGTACTCCTCACTCACTTCTGTACAGCACAGGTACTCCTCACTAACTTCTGTACATCTCAGGTACTCCTCCATGTTAAAGCTCAGGTACTCCTCCATGTTAGAGCTCAGGTACTCCATGTTAGAGCTCAGGTACTCCTCCCTGTTAGAGCTCAGGTACTCCTCCATGTTAGAGCTCAGGTACTCCTCCCTGTTAGAGCTCAGGTACTCCTCCCTGTTAGAGCTCAGGTACTCCTCCATGTTAGAGCTCAGATACTCCTCCATGTTAGAGCTCAGGTACTCCTCCCTGTTAGAGCTCAGGTACTCCTCACTGTTAGAGCTCGGATACTCCCTGTTAGAGCTCAGGTACTCCCTGTTAGAGCTCAGGTACTCCTCACTGTTAGAGCTCAGGTACTCCTCCATGTTAGAGTTCAGGTACTCCATGTTAGAGCTCAGGTACTCCCTGTTAGAGCTCAGGTACTCCTCCATGTTAGAGCTCAGGTACTCCATGTTAAAGCTCAGGTACTCCTCACTGTTAGAGCTCAGGTACTCCTCCATGTTAGAGCTCAGGTACTCCATGTTAGAGCTCAGGTACTCCTCACTGTTAGAGCTCAGGTACTCCTCACTGTTAGAGCTCAGGTACTCCTCCATGTTAGAGCTCAGGTACTCCTCCCTGTTAGAGCTCAGGTACTCCTCACTGTTAGAGCTCAGGTACTCCTCACTGTTAGAGCTCAGGTACTCCTCCATGTTAGAGCTCAGGTACTCCTCCATGTTAGAGCTCAGGTACTCCATGTTAGAGCTCAGGTACTCCTCACTCACTTCTGTACAGCACAGGTACTCCTCACTCACTTCTGTACAGCACAGGTACTCCTCACTAACTTCTGTACATCTCAGGTACTCCTCCATGTTAAAGCTCAGGTACTCCTCCATGTTAGAGCTCAGGTACTCCATGTTAGAGCTCAGGTACTCCTCCCTGTTAGAGCTCAGGTACTCCTCCCTGTTAGAGCTCAGGTACTCCTCCATGTTAGAGCTCAGGTACTCCTCCCTGTTAGAGCTCAGGTACTCCTCCCTGTTAGAGCTCAGGTACTCCTCACTGTTAGAGCTCGGATACTCCCTGTTAGAGCTCAGGTACTCCCTGTTAGAGCTCAGGTACTCCTCACTGTTAGAGCTCAGGTACTCCTCCATGTTAGAGCTCAGGTACTCCATGTTAGAGCTCAGGTACTCCTCCCTGTTAGAGCTCAGGTACTCCTCCCTGTTAGAGCTCAGGTACTCCTCCCTGTTAGAGCTCAGGTACTCCTCCATGTTAGAGCTCAGATACTCCTCCATGTTAGAGCTCAGGTACTCCTCCATGTTAGAGCTCAGGTACTCCTCCATGTTAGAGCTCAGGTACTCCATGTTAGAGCTCAGGTACTCCTCACTGTTAGAGCTCAGGTACTCCTCCATGTTAGAGCTCAGGTACTCCTCCATGTTAGAGCTCAGGTACTCCTCCATGTTAGAGCTCAGGTACTCCATGTTAGAGCTCAGGTACTCCTCCATGTTAGAGCTCAGGTACTCCTCCATGTTAGAGCTCAGGTACTCCTCCATGTTAGAGCTCAGGTACTCCTCCCTGTTAGAGCTCAGGTACTCCTCACTGTTAGAGCTCAGGTACTCCCTGTTAGAGCTCAGGTACTCCTCACTGTTAGAGCTCAGGTACTCCTCACTGTTAGAGCTCAGGTACTCCATGTTAGAGCTCAGGTACTCCTCACTGTTAGAGCTCAGGTACTCCTCCCTGTTAGAGCTCAGGTACTCCCTGTTAGAGCTCAGGTACTCCTCACTGTTAGAGCTCAGGTACTCCTCCATGTTAGAGCTCAGGTACTCCCTGTTAGAGCTCAGGTACTCCTCCCTGTTAGAGCTCAGGTACTCCTCACTGTTAGAGCTCGGGTACTCCCTGTTAGAGCTCAGGTACTCCTCACTGTTAGAGCTCAGGTACTCCCTGTTAGAGCTCAGGTACTCCTCCCTGTTAGAGCTCAGGTACTCCTCCCTGTTAGAGCTCAGGTACTCCTCACTGTTAGAGCTCAGGTACTCCCTGTTAGAGCTCACGTACTCCTCCATGTTAGAGCTCAGATACTCCTCCATGTTAGAGCTCAGGTACTCCTCCCTGTTAGAGCTCAGGTACTCCTCACTGTTAGAGCTCGGATACTCACTGTTAGAGCTCGGATACTCACTGTTAGAGCTCAGGTACTCCCTGTTAGAGCTTAGGTACTCCCTGTTAGAGCTTAGGTACTCCTCATCGGGGTGATCCTCATCACTGTTGTTTTGCAGGTCTCTGTGTGTCTCTTTAAGGCAGCAGCTAAGCAAGGCGCAGAAGAACCTGGTGGAGTCCCAGGTGGGGTGCTCCCACCTCCAGGCCCTCTTCCAAACCTTGCAGCAAACCAAGAGCATGCTTCAGGGTGAGTACCGTCCCAGTGCATGCTGCAGGTCCAGACCCTCTCCGACCCCTGACCACACCCTCCGACCCCTGACCACACCCTCCGACCCCTGACCACACCCTCCGACCCCTGACCACACCCTCCGACCCCTGACCGCGCCCTCCGACCCCTGACCACACCCTCCGACCCCTGACCACACCCTCCGACCCCTGACCACACCCTCCGACCCCTGACCACACCCTCCGACCCCTGACCGCACCCTCTGACCCCTGACCACACCCTCCGACGCCTGACCGCACCCTCCGACCCCTGACCACACCCTCCGACCCCTGACCACACCCTCCGACCCCTGACCGCACCCTTTGACCCCTGACCACACCCTCTGACCCTTGACCGCACTCTCCGACCCCTGACCACACCCTTCGATCGCTGACCGCACCCTCTGACCCCTGACCACACCCTCTGACCCTTGACTGCACTCTCCGACCCCTGACCACACCCTCCGACCCCTGACCGCACCCTCCGACCCCTGACCACACCCTCCGACCCCTGACCGCACCCTCTGACCCCTGACCACACCCTCTGACCCTTGACTGCACTCTCCGACCCCTGACCGCACCCTCTGACCCCTGACCACACCCTCTGACCCTTGACTGCACCCTCTGACCCCTGACCACACCCTCTGACCCTTGACTGCACTCTCCGACCCCTGACCGCACCCTCCGACCCCTGACCGCACCCTCCGACCCCTGACCACACCCTCCGACCCCTGACCGCACCCTCTGACCCCTGACCACACCCTCTGACCCTTGACTGCACTCTCCGACCCCTGACCGCACCCTCTGACCCCTGACCACACCCTCTGACCCCTGACCACACCCTCTGACCCTTGACTGCACCCTCCGACCCCTGACCGCACCCTCCGACCCCTGACCACACCCTCCAACCCCTGACCGCACTCCCGTACTCCCGGGGCACCCCCCAAAGGACACCCCGAGGGACGCGGTTGAAAGCCTTCTCCAGATCCACAAAGCACATGTGGGCAAACTCCCATGAGCCCTGGAGCACCCGATGGAGAGTCTAGAGCTGGTCCAGTGTTGCACCACCAGGACCTAAACCTGCTCCTCCTGAATCTGAGGTTCTATCGGGCAGATTCTCCTCCAGGACCTGGAATAGACCTTATGGGAGGCTGAGGAGTGTGATCCCTCTGTAGTTGGAATACACCCTCTGGGCCCCCTTCTTGAACAGAGGGACCACCACCCCGGTCTGCCAGTCCAGAGACACTGTCCCCGACCGCCACGCCCTGTTGCAGAGACGTGTCAGCCAAGACAGTCCTACAACATCCAGAGACTTTAGGTCCTCAGGATCTCATCCACCCCTGGAGCCACTGAAGAGTTTAACAACCTCAGTGACTTCAGCTTGGGTGATGGACGAGTCAGCCTCTGAGTCCTCAGTCTCTTCCACTTCGGAAGACGTGACAATAGGACAAAGTATTCCTTCCACCGTCCGACGACATCCCCAGCTGAGGTCAGCAGGCCTCCACCCGTTGGTGAAGCACTGCTTCCTCCTCCTGAGGCGCCGGACGGTCTCCCAGAATTTATCTTTTTTAGGTTGACCGATAGTCCTCCTCCATGGCCTCCCCGAACTCCTGATAGGCCTCCTTCTTCAGCCTGACGACATCCCTTACTTCCGGTGTCCACCACCGGGTTCGGGTGTTGCCGCCACGACAGGCACCGGAGACCTTGCGACCACAGCTCCGAGCAGCCGCATCAACAATTGAGGCGGAGAACATGGTCCACTCGGACTCAATGTCCCCAACCTCCCCCGGGACATGGGAGAAGCTCTCCCGGAGGTGCGAGTTGAAGACCCTCCTGACAGAGGGCTCCACTAGACGTTCCCAACAGACCCTCACAATGCGCTTGGGTCTGCCGAGTCTGTCCGGCTTCCTCCTCCGCCAGAGGATCCAACTCACCACCAGGTGGTGCTCTACAGCGCCGCCCCTCTCTTCACCTGAGGTCAGATGACACGACAAAAAAAGTGGATCATTGACCTCCTGTGTCCTGGTGCCACGTGCACTCATGGACCTTGTGCTTGAACATGGTGTTCGTTATGGACAATCTGTGGCCCAGAAGTCCATCTGAAAAAGACGTCTCGATCATTTGTGTTCTGACCTGGTTAAATAAAGGTTGTTAATAATAATAATAATAAATATAGCCGCAAGCGGCAATGATCGGCCCTCGCTACGCCGCCGCCACGCCGCAAGAGGAGGGGGTGTGGCTAACGCGCCCCAATTGTCCTTTTATTACATCTACTGCTGAATCTGTGACGCTGTCACATCTTCTCCCCTTTGTTTTACCATCAATTTTTTTTATTATTTTGAATTCTTGGCAAAATGTGCTTTGCCGCACAGACACCGTGACTCTTTGAATAAAAATGTGAATAACTTTTGATGGTCCTGAAGATGAGTCTCACCAAATTTCAGGTTAATAGGGCTTATGCCCTGAGGGGGAGGAGTTTGTGAAAGTCTAAAGTGTAAACATGTTCTGGTGATTTCCCCATTGGAATAACATGGAAGGTTTCGTCATCTCTACGGCAACGCCATAACAATTATGACATGAGTCTCATTGACTTTTTTGATGGGAATGCCAAAATTGAGTTGTGTGTCAAATTTGGCAAAACTAAACATTTAACCTCCATATAAAACCTGTAGGGGGCGCTGTGTTGCCACATTCATTTATTTCACTTCAAGTAGGTTTAGGGCAAAGAGTTAAACAACTGATTCTAATTTGACGCAATTCGGACTTTATCTGCGCAAACGGCCGAGAAACTCCCGAGTCATGCTTAGCCATTTTTGAAGCAATATGGCCGACATTTGGTTGGGCGGACGGCGTTGCCGTAATAATATTTTTTACTTCTCTTGTCACCATCTGCCTCTGCGCTAAATTTCATGATTTTTTGGGGTCATTTCCTCTCTCTCAATGCATTTTTGGTACATTTGGGGGCGCTGACGCGCCAATGTTTTAAATTTTAGAAAAGGGAAATAGCCAGAATGTAGAGGCACAATTTTTAGAGGTGTGAACATTGTTTTGACTTTTAGTCAATGTTCACTGGGTGAAAAATAGGGGGGTTGGTCCCGAGAAGAAGAAAGAAGAAAGAATAATATTCCGATGCAAAAACAATGTTTTCCATTTTTCAAATATCATAAACTATACATTTTCGGAAAGTGCTCGCGCTTTCCTCCCTCATGGTGTGGGTCCCTGGTCACTGACGGGTACTTTCGTTCATTTTGAGTGGGCTCCGCCCACTTTGTGTTTTTGGCCCTCTATACAGTAATAATGTTGAATTTTTGCATCACATGTTTATATGAACGGAACATGCAAGAGATGGGGAACGTATTCAAGAGCTACTTAGAGCAAATGAGTGCTTTATATGGGGATGACGACCCCCCCAATGTAAAGCGCTCGTTTAGTGCGCACTTTTGCACGGGCTTCGCCCGTTTACAGTGGTAATGTTCCATTTTCCTACTACGTGTGCACTTTCGCAGCCGTACGGAACTAATAGGCCTCTTGCCAGCTTGTGGCGCTCGGGCCTAATAATTATATATATATATATGAGCTATTATTATATATAAACTAAAGTTATAGATCTTGGGACATCCAAAATTCATATTCCATCAATAAAAACACATTTTCACAATAAAAATAGACAAAAACAAATGTTATGTGAATATATTTATTGATAAATTCCAAAACAAACACTTCACATCAGATTTGTCAAAAATATACACTCTGCAAACTATTTACACATAATCGATATCACTGTGGCCCACGTGCCACTCGTTATAGCGGCCCCTTGTGGAGCACAACGGTATGAGCCCGGTCACCGGGCCAGAGCCCGGTCACCGGGCCAGAGCCCGCCCTGAGCCCGGTCACCGGGCCTGAGCCCGCCCTGAGCCCGGTCACCGGGCCTGAGCCCGCCCTGAGCCCGGTCACCGGCCCTGAGCCCGGTCACCGGCCCTGAGCCCGGTCACCGGCCCTGAGCCCGGTCACCGGCCCTGAGCCCGGTCACTTCTTGGTCATACTTTGTTTCTTGGAGAACCTCGTAGTAGCCAATAAGTGCATCTGAAAGGTCAGCTCCTCCCATTAACGACATAGAAATAAAGTCTATAATACTGGTTCTAGTCCTTTGTTGCTGGAGGGACGGGGGGACGGGGGCGGGGACATCTTTCTGTAGGACGAGGTGCACTTTTGTCAGCGCCATGTTTGATCCTATATGGCCGACTTCCTGTATGACTTAGGGCGGTGAGTGTCATATTTTTACTGTGACTTTTTTGGCGTCGGGCTCCATTGGCCCCATGTTCATTCATATATGAGGTGGCGCTGCAAGATTTTTTCACGGAACTTTCACTCAAAATTGTAATTTAAATACTAATATTAAAATGTAGCATATCTCTAGCATATCAGTCTTTGTTTACTATTAAATTTATGTGATTTTACAATTTACAATTTGAATAAGTCCCTCGCCAGGACCATTCTCATCCTTTAGAAAGTCATTATTTTTTCTATATTTCATATCATCCATTGTAATTTGTGCCTCGTCCTTGAGTACTGAATGGTTCTGTTATAGGACAGCTATAGGACAGCCACGGGACAGTCTAGTGTGACATGGGGATGGATGAGAGAGAAGGGAGGACATGCAGTAAACTGTCGGAGCTGCACGAGGACCACCAGGACAGCTTTCATATACTGCTTTTCTAAATATTCTTTTGGGGTAAATATTTACAATGGCTTTACTTAAGTCAAGACGCAGTTTTTTGAAGAAATGTTAAGAAAAAGAGCAAAATGCTTTGGACAGTTTAAACGTTTATTGAAGAAAATGAAGGTGTTGGGTCCTAAAACGTTCTCGTAAATTAGGCTAATTTGGCCCATATTTACAGTGTAGTTGCTCGGTAACCATTCTGGAAACACCTCTGCCAATGTCACATCTTGTAAGTACAATGATCAACTTCACAAAATTGTCAAATTATGAAAAACTAGGTGAGATGTGTGTCATACTCTTGAAGGTATGAGTAGTCCAACCTGTGGTCTGCACCCGTGAGTCGTGCTTCATGTTTGGTCATGTGCTTTGTTTTGGCAGGAGAGATCGGGTGTTTGAAGCTCGAGCTGGAGAGGTCTGAGAAAGAACACAAGAACAGTGTTGAAGCAAAGGAGGAAACACTGGGACGGCAAATGGATGAGAGGAGACGGGAGACAGAACTGTGGCAGAAGACACTGGAAGATCTGAACCGGGAGCTTGGAACGAGAGATGGAGAGCTGGAGGTGTTGTGGAGCCGCCTAAACGCTCTGGAGATGGAGAAACACCACTCTGATGGAGAACTTAATAGTGTGAGAGAGGAGCTCCAGGAGACCCAGCACAACCTGGACCAAACTGCAGAGAAGCTCCAGGAGACCCAGCACAACCTGGAACAAACTGCAGAGGAGCTAGACGGAGCTCGCCAACAGATACTGTCTTTAGAACAGAAATGTGCAGAGGACCAGGCGGTACAACAGGTCAGGGACGAGGAGGGGAGCCAGATACTCCAGAGAATGACCAGAATGGAAGCAGACGAAGAAAAGAACCTGGAGCATCAGCAAAAACTACTTGATCAAATACAAAGGCTAGAAAGAGTGAATGAGGACAAAGTGTTAGAAATGCAAAGGTCACAGAGAGAGTGCTCTCAAATGGAAGAAGATCTAGATGTCGCATTTGAACGGATTAAATCAATAGAAATGGACAAGGCTAAACAAGAAAAAGAACTTTGTGGAAAAATACAGAGCCTAGTGGAACTTCAACGTGAACAGGAGCTGGAGCAACTTCTGGACCAGATGGAAACACTGGAAAAGCAAAACCAGGAGAAAGCAGATGAACAAAAGAGGTTAGAGACTGAACGGGACGAGCTGCAGGAGAAGTTCTCCTCAGCATCTGACCTGCTGGAAAAGACTCAAGTGGAGCAAGAAGCAGCCAGAACGTTCCAAGTTGAGGAGGAGAGACTGCAAAACAAGAGGAGGGATGAGGAGCAGAAACGGTATCAAGATCAGCTCAAGCAACTGTTGGAGCAAGTCAAGAGTTTAGAGGAACTGAACAAGCGGCAAGAACATGACCTTGATCATCTTCTGAAAGAACGAGACCAGAGGGAGGAGCAAATAAAAGCTGCAGCAGAACTAAAACAAGAGGAGATAATAGAACTGTTGAAGAGGTTGCAGGAGATACTTAAACAAAAGGACTCTTTAGAGAAGGAGAAACGGGAGCTGGTGGAGCGCGTGGTGAGATTATCTCATCAAATCACAAATATGGAAAAGGCAAAGGAATGTAAAGATCTACAAATGCAGAGGCTGCAGACAGAAGGAGAGAAGATGAGGGCGGAACTGGAATCAGCCAGACATCAAAACGAGGTGTTAAAAGAGGAGAAAAGTATGGGACATCAAGCAGCAGAAGAGTCCATGGCAAAGCTTCAAGAACGGACTCAAAATGAGCAAAAGCTGGCGGAAAAACTAGAAGAAGCCGAGCAGAAAATAGAGAGATTAAAGAGCGAACGGGACGGCATCGAGGAGCAGAGGCAACGGACGATCAAGGACCAACGGACGATCAAGGACCAACGGAGGATCACGGACCAACGGACGATCAAGGACCAACAGACAGCTGAGGAAGAAAAGTGTAAAACGGACCAAGCGTTAGACGAGAAGGTTCTGAGGCTCGAAGAGGCGCGAGTACAGCAGGAGAGAGAACTGGAGGTGCTGAAGATGGAGCTGATCATCACAGGAGAGCAGAAGAAACAGGTGGGTCTGCAGAAGGTCCACAATCTGTCCTCCAGACATCTGTCCTCCAGACATCTGTCCTCCAGACATCTGTCCTCCAGACATCTGTCCTCCAGAGCTGAGGAGCAGACGGTAGGAAGAACCTGTGGGTTACACTGAGAAGCTTGTTTTAGAGTCATTAACCTCCCAAACAAATGGACTTTGATGCACATGTCAAACTGACGGGCCTAAAATCTCCAGTATTGACTTTATTTTTGTGAATTCAAACCTGTTTTACAGACAACACACAAACAACACAGAGACAACACACAAACAACACACAAACAACACAGAGACAACACACAAACAACACAGAGACAACACACAAACAACATAGAGACAACACACAAACAACACAGAGACAACACACAAACAACACAGAGACAACACACAAACAACACAGAGACAACACACAAACAACACAGAGACAACACAGAGACAACACACAAACAACACAGAGACAACACACAAACAACACAGAGACAACACACAAACAACACAGAGACAACACACAAACAACACAGAGACAACACACAAACAACATAGAGACAACACACAAACAACACAGAGACAACACACAAACAACACAGAGACAACACACAAACAACACAGAGACAACACACAAACAACACAGAGACAACACACAAACAACACAGAGACAACACACAAACAACACAGAGACAACACACAAACAACAGAGACAACACACAAACAACAGAGACAACACACAGACACAACACACAAACAACACAGAGACAACACACAAACAACACACAAACAACAGAGAGACAACACACATACAACACACAGACAACACAGAGACATCACACAGACAACACAGAGACAACACACAGACAACACAGAGACAACACACAGACAACACACAAACAACACACAGACAACACACAGACAACACAGAGACAACACACAGACAACACAGAGACAACACAGAGACAACACAGAGACAACACACAGACAACACAGAGACAACACAGACACAACACAGACACAACACAGACACAACACAGAGACACAACACAGAGACACAACACAGAGACACAACACAGAGACACAACACAGAGACACAACACAGAGACACAACACAGAGACAACACAGACACAACACAGACACAACACAGAGACAATACAGAGACAATACAGAGACAACACACAGACAACACAGAGACATCACACAGACAACACACAGACAACACAGAGACATCACACAGACAACACACAGACAACACAGAGACATCACACAGACATCACACAGACAACACACAGACAACACACAGACAACACAGAGACATCACACAGACATCACACAGACAACACAGAGACATCACACAGACATCACACAGACAACACAGAGACATCACACAGACATCACACAGACATCACACAGACAACACACAGACAACACACAGACAACACAGAGACATCACACAGACATCACACAGACAACACAGAGACATCACACAGACATCACACAGACAACACACAGACAACACAGAGACAACACAGAGACAACACAGACACACAACACAGAGACACAACACAGAGACACAACACAGAGACACAACACAGAGACACAACACAGAGACACAACACAGAGACACAACACAGAGACACAACACAGACACAACACAGACACAACACACAGACAACACAGAGACATCACACAGACAACACACAGACAACACAGAGACAACACACAGACAACACACAGACAACACAGAGACATCACACAGACAACACAGAGACATCACACAGACATCACACAGACAACACACAGACAACACACAGACAACACAGAGACATCACACAGACAACACAGAGACAACACAGAGACATCACACAGACATCACACAGACAACACACAGACAACACACAGACAACACAGAGACAACACAGAGACAACACAGAGACAACACACAGACAACACACAGACAACACACAGACACAACAGAGACACAACAGAGACAACACAGAGACAACACAGAGACAACACAGAGACAACACAGACACAACACAGACACAACACAGAGACACAACACAGACACAACACAGAGACAACACAGAGACAACACAGACACAACACAGACACAACACAGAGACACAACACAGACACAACACAGACACAACACACAGACAACACAGTTTTAGATGGTGTTTTTCACCCTAGGGGTCAGCTAGGGCGGGGCGGGGCATAGTACCCATGTGGGTAACGACAGTGAGGGGAGGGAAGTCTGGGGGTCCCTGCTTAGACTGCTGCCCCGTTGACCCGGCCCTGGATAAGCAGATGGACTCTGGAGCATTGGTCACAAACTGTTGCCAGTCGAGGGTTCCTATTCAACTTAACCCCGCCCATACAACTTAACCCCGCCCCTACACAAACATAACCTTTAACCTGAAGTTAATGTCCTACAGTCTAATATTAAGTGTATGTTGTCATTGACAGGTGGAGAAAGAAATGAAGCGTCAAATGTGTGCTGTCCGGGAGTGCGAGCAGGAGGCGGAGCTTCACAGGGCGGAGTCAGACAGGTTGTCAGGGTTACTGCACATGGAGACGCTCCAGAGGCAGAACCTGGAGGCCTCTATAACAAAGATGGAGGAGGAGACGCGTCTGCAGAGACAGCTGTGTGCCTCAGAGAAGTGTTTATGTGTGAGCACAGATGGAGCAGAGCGCCCCCTACAGCTCCAGGTATGTACTCCTCTTTGTGTGTTGTCTGTGTGTTGTCTGTGTGTTGTCTGTGTGTTGTCTCTGTGTTGTCTGTGTGTTGTCTGTGTGTTGTCTGTGTGTTGTCTCTGTGTTGTTTGTGTGTTGTTTGTGTGTTGTCTCTGTGTTGTGTCTGTGTGTTGTCTCTGTGTTGTATGTGTGTTGTCTCTGTGTTGTCTGTGTGTTGTCTGTGTGTTGTCTCTGTGTTGTCTGTGTGTTGTCTGTGTGTTGTCTGTGTGTTGTCTCTGTGTTGTTTGTGTGTTGTTTGTGTGTTGTCTCTGTGTTGTGTCTGTGTGTTGTCTCTGTGTTGTATGTGTGTTGTCTCTGTGTTGTCTGTGTGTTGTCTGTGTGTTGTCTCTGTGTTGTATGTGTGTTGTCTCTGTGTTGTCTGTGTGTTGTCTCTGTGTTGTTTGTGTGTTGTGTCTGTGTGTTGTCTCTGTGTTGTATGTGTGTTGTCTCTCTGTTGTTTGTGTGTTGTTTGTGTGTTGTCTCTGTGTTGTTTGTGTGTTGTTTGTGTGTTGTCTCTGTGTTGTTTGTGTGTTGTCTCTGTGTTGTTTGTGTGTTGTCTC
Organism: Eucyclogobius newberryi; assembly: GCF_026437365.1. Lineage (NCBI taxonomy): Eukaryota > Metazoa > Chordata > Actinopteri > Gobiiformes > Gobiidae > Eucyclogobius > Eucyclogobius newberryi. The sequence continues at coordinate 1,396,713 of NW_027315768.1, read as the reverse complement.
TGTGTTGTTTGTGTGTTGTCTCTGTGTTGTTTGTGTGTTGTGTCTGTGTGTTGTCTCTGTGTTGTGTCTGTGTGTTGTCTCTGTGTTGTCTGTGTGTTGTCTCTGTGTTGTCTGTGTGTTGTCTCTGTGTTGTCTCTGTGTTGTCTCTGTGTTGTCTGTGTGTTGTCTCTGTGTTGTCTGTGTGTTGTCTCTGTGTTGTCTCTGTGTTGTCTCTGTGTGTTGTTTGTGTGTTGTCTGTGTGTTGTCTCTGTGTTGTCTGTGTGTTGTCTCTGTGTTGTCTCTGTGTTGTCTGTGTGTTGTCTCTGTGTTGTCTCTGTGTTGTCTGTGTGTTGTCTGTGTGTTGTCTCTGTGTTGTCTCTGTGTTGTCTCTGTGTTGTCTGTGTGTTGTCTCTGTGTTGTCTCTGTGTGTTGTTTGTGTGTTGTTTGTGTGTTGTCTCTGTGTTGTCTCTGTGTTGTCTCTGTGTTGTCTCTGTGTTGTCTGTGTGTTGTCTCTGTGTTGTCTCTGTGTTGTCTGTGTGTTGTCTGTGTGTTGTCTCTGTGTTGTCTCTGTGTTGTCTGTGTGTTGTCTGTGTGTTGTCTCTGTGTTGTCTCTGTGTTGTCTCTGTGTTGTCTCTGTGTTGTCTGTGTGTTGTCTCTGTGTTGTCTGTGTGCTGTCTCTGTGTTGTCTCTGTGTTGTCTCTGTGTTGTCTCTGTGTTGTCTGTGTGTTGTCTCTGTGTTGTCTGTGTGGTGTCTCTGTGTTGTCTCTGTGTTGTCTCTGTGTTGTCTCTGTGTTGTCTCTGTGTTGTCTGTGTGTTGTCTCTGTGTTGTCTCTGTGTTGTCTCTGTGTTTTATGACAGTACATTTATGTGTTTTTCAGAAGAGCGCATCAGAGATGAACGCTGCCTTGGAGCAGCAACAGAAAATGTGTCAGAGACCAGAGAAACTGGAGAAACTGGAGGAACTGGAGGAAGTGGAGGAAGTGGAGGAAGTGGAGGAAGTGGAGGAACTGGAGGAACTGGAGGAACTGGAGGAAGTGGAGGAACTGGAGGAAGTGGAGGAAGTTGAGGAAGTGGAGGAAGTGGAGGAACTGGGGGAACTGGAGGAAGTGGAGGAACTGGAGGAACTGGAGGAACTGGAGGAACTGGAGGAAGTGGAGGAAACATGCACAAGGCTGAAGCAGGAGGCCAAGGCTGCAGCAGAGCAAATGCAGAGGACGGAGAGGGAGAACGCTTTCCTTCAATCTAAAGTGAGGGACCTGAGCCTGGAAGTCACAGAGGTTGGAGAGCAATGGGAGGCGGACAGGAGACAAGAGCTGCTGAGACCAGGAAACCAGGAGAGGAGGTACAGAAGACTGCAGGAGGAGCTGGAGGAGAAGGAGAGAGAATTGGAAGAAGAGAAGATGGAACAGGAAAGAATCCGCATTCAGCTGAAGGAGGTCAGAGAGGAGATGGAAAAGGAGAGGCAAACACAACGGACACTTGAGGGGGAAGCCACAGAGCTTCACAGGAAGCTGGAGGAAACGCAGCAGCACATGATCAGCCTGGAAAAGGAAGTGGAGCAGGAAGTAAGGCGAAGATGTGAGCAGGAAATGAAAGGACTGAAAGTCAAACTTGAACGTCAGGTCAGTGGATTGAGGAAGTGCACTTCCTGATGTTCTTTTCGTAAACCTGATGATGTGTTCAGGAATCCGAGCTGCAGCTGGAGAAGGGTCTGCGCTCAGGCCTGCAGGACACCTCTGAGCTCCAACTCCTCCTGCAGGTGATGACCTCTGACCTCTGCACACACTAACCCAGGGTCAAACCATCCGCTCCATTCACCAAATACATCTTCTTTGAAGACTCAAGCGCCACAAGCTTAGCTCCATAAGGCCCCGCAGAGCCCGCCTCCACTCACTAGCACACTCCTCCACTCACTAGCACACTCCTCCACTCACTAGCACACTCCTCCACTCACTCGCACACTCCTCCACTCACTCGCACACTCCTCCACTCACTAGCACACTCCTCCACTCACTCGCACACTCCTCCACTCACTCGCACACTCCTCCACTCACTAGCACACTCCTCCACTCACTAGCACACTCCTCCACTCACTAGCACACTCCTCCACTCACTAGCACACTCCTCCACTCACTCGCACACTCCTCCACTCACTCGCACACTCCTCCACTCACTAGCACACTCCTCCACTCATTAGCACACTCCTCCACTCACTCGCACACTCCTCCACTCACTAGCACACTCCTCCACTCACTAGCACACTCCTCCACTCACTAGCACACTCCTCCACTCACTAGCACACTCCTCCACTCACTAGCACACTCCTCCACTCACTAGCACACTCCTCCACTCACAAGCACACTCCTCCACTCACTAGCACACTCCTCCACTCACTAGCACACTCCTCCACTCACTAGCACACTCCTCCACACACTAGCACACTCCTCCACTCACTAGCACACTCCTCCACTCACAAGCACACTCCTCCACTCACTAGCACACTCCTCCACTCACTAGCACACTCCTCCACTCACTAGCACACTCCTCCACTCACTAGCACACTCTTCCACTCACTCACACACTCCTCCACTCACTCACACACTCCTCCACTCACTAGCACACTCCTCCACTCACTCGCACACTCCTCCACTCACTCGCACACTCCTCCACTCACTCGCACACTCCTCCACTCACTCGCACACTCCTCCACTCACTCGCACACTCCTCCACTCACTCGCACACTCCTCCACTCACTCGCACACTCCTCCACTCACTCGCACACTCCTCCACTCACTCGCACACTCCTCCACTCACTCGCACACTCCTCCACTCACTCGCACACTCCTCCACTCACTAGCACACTCCTCCACTCACTAGCACACTCCTCCACTCACTCGCACACTCCTCCACTCACTAGCACACTCCTCCACTCACTAACACACTCCTCCACTCACAAGCACACTCCTCCACTCACAAGCACACTCCTCCACTCACTAGCACACTCTTCCACACACTAGCACACTCCTCCACTCATTAGCACACTCCTCCACTCACTCACACACTCCTCCACTCACAAGCACACTCCTCCACTCACTCACACACTCCTCCACTCACTAGCACACTCCTCCACTCACTAGCACACTCCTCCACTCACTCACACACTCCTCCACTCACTCGCACACTCCTCCACTCACTAGCACACTCCTCCACTCACTAACACACTCCTCCACTCACAAGCACACTCCTCCACTCACAAGCACACTCCTCCACTCACTAGCACACTCTTCCACACACTAGCACACTCCTCCACTCATTAGCACACTCCTCCACTCACTCACACACTCCTCCACTCACAAGCACACTCCTCCACTCACTCACACACTCCTCCACTCACTAGCACACTCCTCCACTCATTAGCACACTCCTCCACTCACTCACACACTCCTCCACTCACTCACACACTCCTCCACTCACAAGCACACTCCTCCACTCACTCACACACTCCTCCACTCACTCACACACTCCTCCACTCACAAGCACACTCCTCCACTCACTCACACACTCCTCCACTCACTAGCACACTCCTCCACTCATTAGCACACTCCTCCACTCACTCACACACTCCTCCACTCACTCACACACTCATCCACTCACTAGCACACTCCTCCACTCACTAGCACACTCCTCCACTCACTCGCACACTCCTCCACTCACTCACACACTCCTCCACTCACAAGCACACTCCTCCACTCACTCACACACTCTTCCACTCACTAGCACACTCCTCCACTCACTCACACACTCCTTCACTCACTAGCACACTCCTCCACTCACTAGCACACTCATCCACTCACTAGCACACTCCTCCACTCATTAGCACACTCCTCCACTCACAAGCACACTCCTCCACTCACTCACACACTCTTCCACTCACTCACACACTCCTCCACTCACTCGCACACTCCTCCACTCATTAGCACACTCCTCCACTCACTCGCACACTCCTCCACTCACAAGCACACTCCTCCACTCATTAGCACACTCCTCCACTCACTCACACACTCCTCCACTCACAAGCACACTCCTCCACTCATTAGCACACTCCTCCACTCACTAGCACACTCCTCCACTCACTCGCACACTCCTCCACTCACTAGCACACTCCTCCACTCACTAGCACACTCCTCCACTCACTAGCACACTCCTCCACTCACTAGCACACTCCTCCACTCACTAGCACACTCCTCCACTCACTAGCACACTCCTCCACTCACTAGCACACTCCTCCACTCACTAGCACACTCTTCCACTCACTCACACACTCCTCCACTCACTCACACACTCCTCCACTCACTAGCACACTCCTCCACTCACTCGCACACTCCTCCACTCACTCGCACACTCCTCCACTCACTCGCACACTCCTCCACTCACTCGCACACTCCTCCACTCACTCGCACACTCCTCCACTCACTCGCACACTCCTCCACTCACTCGCACACTCCTCCACTCACTCGCACACTCCTCCACTCACTCGCACACTCCTCCACTCACTCGCACACTCCTCCACTCACTAGCACACTCCTCCACTCACTCGCACACTCCTCCACTCACTAGCACACTCCTCCACTCACTAGCACACTCCTCCACTCACTCGCACACTCCTCCACTCACAAGCACACTCCTCCACTCACTCACACACTCTTCCACTCACTCACACACTCCTCCACTCACTCGCACACTCCTCCACTCATTAGCACACTCCTCCACTCACTCGCACACTCCTCCACTCACAAGCACACTCCTCCACTCACTAGCACACTCCTCCACTCACTCACACACTCCTCCACTCACAAGCACACTCCTCCACTCACTAGCACACTCCTCCACTCACTAGCACACTCCTCCACTCACTCGCACACTCCTCCACTCACTAGCACACTCCTCCACTCACTAGCACACTCCTCCACTCACTAGCACACTCCTCCACTCACTAGCACACTCCTCCACTCACTCGCACACTCCTCCACTCACTCGCACACTCCTCCACTCACTCGCACACTCCTCCACTCACTCGCACACTCCTCCACTCACTAGCACACTCCTCCACTCACTAGCACACTCCTCCACTCACTCGCACACTCCTCCACTCACTCGCACACTCCTCCACTCACTCGCACACTCCTCCACTCACTCGCACACTCCTCCACTCACTCGCACACTCCTCCACTCACTCGCACACTCCTCCACTCACTCGCACACTCCTCCACTCACTCGCACACTCCTCCACTCACTCGCACACTCCTCCACTCACTAGCACACTCCTCCACTCACTCGCACACTCCTCCACTCACTAGCACACTCCTCCACTCACTAGCACACTCCTCCACTCACTCGCACACTCCTCCACTCACAAGCACACTCCTCCACTCACTCACACACTCTTCCACTCACAAGCACACTCCTCCACTCACTCGCACACTCCTCCACTCATTAGCACACTCCTCCACTCACTCGCACACTCCTCCACTCACAAGCACACTCCTCCACTCATTAGCACACTCCTCCACTCACTCACACACTCCTCCACTCACAAGCACACTCCTCCACTCACTAGCACACTCCTCCACTCACTAGCACACTCCTCCACTCACTCGCACACTCCTCCACTCACTCGCACACTCCTCCACTCACTAGCACACTCCTCCACTCACTAGCACACTCCTCCACTCACTAGCACACTCCTCCACTCACTCGCACACTCCTCCACTCACTCGCACACTCCTCCACTCACTCGCACACTCCTCCACTCACTCGCACACTCCTCCACTCACTAGCACACTCCTCCACTCACTCGCACACTCCTCCACTCACTCGCACACTCCTCCACTCACTCGCACACTCCTCCACTCACTCGCACACTCCTCCACTCACTCGCACACTCCTCCACTCACTCGCACACTCCTCCACTCACTAGCACACTCCTCCACTCACTCGCACACTCCTCCACTCACTCGCACACTCCTCCACTCACTCGCACACTCCTCCACTCACTCGCACACTCCTCCACTCACTCGCACACTCCTCCACTCACTAGCACACTCCTCCACTCACTCGCACACTCCTTCACTCACTAGCACACTCCTCCACTCACTAGCACACTCATCCACTCACTAGCACACTCCTCCACTCATTAGCACACTCCTCCACTCACAAGCACACTCCTCCACTCACTCACACACTCTTCCACTCACTCGCACACTCCTCCACTCACTCGCACACTCCTCCACTCACAAGCACACTCCTCCACTCATTAGCACACTCCTCCACTCACTCACACACTCCTCCACTCACAAGCACACTCCTCCACTCACTAGCACACTCCTCCACTCACTAGCACACTCCTCCACTCACTAGCACACTCCTCCACTCACTAGCACACTCCTCCACTCACTAGCACACTCCTCCACTCACTAGCACACTCCTCCACTCACTAGCACACTCCTCCACTCACTAGCACACTCCTCCACTCACTAGCACACTCCTCCACTCACTAGCACACTCCTCCACTCACTAGCACACTCTTCCACTCACTCACACACTCCTCCACTCACTCGCACACTCCTCCACTCACTAGCACACTCCTCCACTCACTCGCACACTCCTCCACTCACTCGCACACTCCTCCACTCACTCGCACACTCCTCCACTCACTCGCACACTCCTCCACTCACTCGCACACTCCTCCACTCACTCGCACACTCCTCCACTCACTCGCACACTCCTCCACTCACTCGCACACTCCTCCACTCACTCGCACACTCCTCCACTCACTCGCACACTCCTCCACTCACTAGCACACTCCTCCACTCACTCGCACACTCCTCCACTCACTAGCACACTCCTCCACTCACTAGCACACTCCTCCACTCACTCGCACACTCCTCCACTCACAAGCACACTCCTCCACTCACTCACACACTCTTCCACTCACTCACACACTCCTCCACTCACTCGCACACTCCTCCACTCATTAGCACACTCCTCCACTCACTCGCACACTCCTCCACTCACAAGCACACTCCTCCACTCATTAGCACACTCCTCCACTCACTCACACACTCCTCCACTCACAAGCACACTCCTCCACTCATTAGCACACTCCTCCACTCACTAGCACACTCCTCCACTCACTCGCACACTCCTCCACTCACTAGCACACTCCTCCACTCACTAGCACACTCCTCCACTCACTAGCACACTCCTCCACTCACTAGCACACTCCTCCACTCACTCGCACACTCCTCCACTCACTCGCACACTCCTCCACTCACTCGCACACTCCTCCACTCACTCGCACACTCCTCCACTCACTAGCACACTCCTCCACTCACTAGCACACTCCTCCACTCACTCGCACACTCCTCCACTCACTCGCACACTCCTCCACTCACTCGCACACTCCTCCACTCACTCGCACACTCCTCCACTCACTCGCACACTCCTCCACTCACTCGCACACTCCTCCACTCACTCGCACACTCCTCCACTCACTCGCACACTCCTCCACTCACTCGCACACTCCTCCACTCACTCGCACACTCCTCCACTCACATACCTTCTCCATCTCTTGCATGTTCCGTTCTTATAAAAATGTAGCTACAATTTCTGCAATGTCCCAAATTTTTATTTGCTGCGATTTATTCAGACAAATTCTAAACTTTGCGTCAGTTGTTAAACCCTTTGGCCTAAACCTACTTGAAGTGAAACAAATTTGGCACAACAGCGCCCCCTACAGAGGGAAATAACATTTTATATGGAGAGTAAAATATTTCGGTTTTAGAAATTTTAAGAAATGCACAAAAATCCATTTAATCACCCTGATCACAAAAGTCAATGAGACCCATGTCATATTTGTTACGTCGTAGCCGTAGCGATGACCTCCCGTGTCATTCCAATGGGGAACATGCTGACACTTGATACTTCCGAACTCCTCCAGGGCGTCGGCCCCATCCACCTGAAATGTGCTGAGACTCATCTTCAGGATCATCGAAAGTCATCAACATTTGTGTTCTACGTTTCATTGCCTCAAACGTTTCCCTTCATGTGAAGCGAAGGGACACGACAGCGTCACACATTGGGCAGTAGGTGTAATAAAGGGGACATTTGGGCGCGTTAGCGACCCCTCCTCTAGTGTTGTCGAGCGGCGTGGTGGAGGAGGCGCGGCGAGGGCCGATCATTGCCGCTTGCAGCTATATTTTATTTATTTTTTTGTTAGTTTTTTTAATGACCATTTGGTTTGTTCTGGGGAGCAGAGGCGTCTTCTGACTGCAGTGACACGTGTCACAAGCTCTTTGTCTTTAGAAACAACAAATTAAAGTATATTCAACAATCTGCTGTTTCAGGAGAGCCACACAGAAGGACAACGCCTCAAGAGATCGCTCATCCAGCAAACTGAAGAGCTGCACACATTTATGTACCACAAACGCCCAGAGGAACGCCACCAAGACCAGCAGGACGGGGGCCAGGAGCAGGACGGGGGCCAGGAGCAGGACGGGGGCCAGGAGCAGGACGGGGGCCAGGAGCAGGACGGGGGCCAGGAGCAGGACGGGGGCCAGGAGGAGCAGGACGGGGGCCAGGAGGAGCAGGACGGGGGCCAGGAGGAGCAGGACGGGGGCCAGGAGGAGCAGGACGGGGGCCAGGAGGAGCAGGACGGGGGCCAGGAGGAGCAGGACGGGGGCCAGGAGGAGCAGGGACAGGGGACAGAGACGGTGAGTTGTTTTTTTTTTGAACAAATAAACACAACATTATGAAATAAGAGCACAGTAGACATCAACTAAACATCAAAAGAAACCAAAATTATGGAACATTTCAATCAACATAAAAGTTCCCTTTGGTCCAAAGTCTTTCAAATTTGTCCATTTCCAAATTAAGCCTGAATGTCTTTTTTTCCCATTTGTTATGTCCAGTCCTTGATTGTTGCAGATGTTTGTGTCAGTTAGATGTTTGTGTCAGTTAGATGTTTGTGTCAGTTAGATGTTTGTGTCAGTTAGATGTTTGTGTCAGTTAGATGTTTGTGTCAGTTAGATGTTTGTGTCAGTTAGATGTTTGTGTCAGTTAGATGTTTGTGTCAGTTAGATGTTTGTGTCAGTTAGATGTTTGTGTCAGTTAGATGTTTGTGTCAGTTAGATGTTCGTGTCAGTTAGATGTTTGCGTCAGTTAGATGTTTGCGTCAGTTAGATGTTTGTGTCAGTTAGATGTTTGCGTCAGTTAGATGTTTGCGTCAGTTAGATGTTCGTGTCAGTTAGATGTTCGCGTCAGTTAGATGTTCGCGTCAGTTAGATGTTTGCGTCAGTTAGATGTTCGTGTCAGTTAGATGTTCGTGTCAGTTAGATGTTTGTGTCAGTTAGATGTTTGCGTCAGTTAGATGTTTGCGTCAGTTAGATGTTTGCGTCAGTTAGATGTTTGCGTCAGTTAGATGTTTGTGTCAGTTAGATGTTTGTGTCAGTTAGATGTTTGTGTCAGTTAGATGTTCGTGTCAGTTAGATGTTTGTGTCAGTTAGATGTTTGTGTCAGTTAGATGTTTGTGTCAGTTAGATGTTTGTGTCAGTTAGATGTTTGCGTCAGTTAGATGTTTGCGTCAGTTAGATGTTTGCGTCAGTTAGATGTTTGTGTCAGTTAGATGTTTGTGTCAGTTAGATGTTTGTGTCAGTTAGATGTTTGTGTCAGTTAGATGTTTGTGTCAGTTAGATGTTTGTGTCAGTTAGATGTTTGTGTCAGTTAGATGTTTTTGTCAGTTAGATGTTTGTGTCAGTTAGATGTTTGTGTCAGTTAGATGTTTGTGTCAGTTAGATGTTTGTGTCAGTTAGATGTTTGCGTCAGTTAGATGTTTGTGTCAGTTAGATGTTTGTGTCAGTTAGATGTTTTTGTCAGTTAGATGTTTGCGTCAGTTAGATGTTTGCGTCTAGATGTTTGTGTCAGTTAGATGTTTGTGTCAGTTAGATGTTTGTGTCAGTTAGATGTTTGTGTCAGTTAGATGTTTGTGTCAGTTAGATGTTTGTGTCAGTTAGATGTTTGCGTCAGTTAGATGTTTGCGTCAGTTAGATGTTTGCGTCAGTTAGATGTTCGCGTCAGTTAGATGTTCGTGTCAGTTAGATGTTTGCGTCAGTTAGATGTTTGCGTCAGTTAGATGTTTGCGTCAGTTAGATGTTTGTGTCAGTTAGATGTTTGTGTCAGTTAGATGTTTGTCAGTTAGATGTTTGCGTCAGTTAGATGTTTGCGTCAGTTAGATGTTTGTGTCAGTTAGATGTTTGTGTCAGTTAGATGTTTGCGTCAGTTAGATGTTTGCGTCAGTTAGATGTTTGCGTCAGTTAGATGTTTTTGTCAGTTAGATGTTTGCGTCAGTTAGATGTTTGCGTCAGTTAGATGTTTGCGTCAGTTAGATGTTTGTGTCAGTTAGATGTTTGTGTCAGTTAGATGTTTGCGTCAGTTAGATGTTTGCGTCAGTTAGATGTTTGTGTCAGTTAGATGTTTGTGTCTGTTAGATGTTTGTGTCAGTTAGATGTTTGTGAGTTAGATGTTTGTGTCAGTTAGATGTTTGTGTCAGTTAGATGTTTGTGTCAGTTAGATGTTTGTGTCAGTTAGATGTTTGCGTCAGTTAGATGTTTGCGTCAGTTAGATGTTTGTGTCAGTTAGATGTTTGTGTCAGTTAGATGTTTGTGTCAGTTAGATGTTTGTGTCAGTTAGATGTTCGTGTCAGTTAGATGTTTGTGTCAGTTAGATGTTTGTGTCAGTTAGATGTTTGTGTCAGTTAGATGTTTGTGTCAGTTAGATGTTTGCGTCAGTTAGATGTTTGCGTCAGTTAGATGTTTGTGTCAGTTAGATGTTTGTGTCAGTTAGATGTTTGTGTCAGTTAGATGTTTGTGTCAGTTAGATGTTTGTGTCAGTTAGATGTTCGTGTCAGTTAGATGTTCGTGTCAGTTAGATGTTTGCGTCAGTTAGATGTTCGTGTCAGTTAGATGTTTGCGTCAGTTAGATGTTTGCGTCAGTTAGATGTTTGCGTCAGTTAGATGTTTGTGTCAGTTAGATGTTTGTGTCAGTTAGATGTTTGCGTCAGTTAGATGTTTGTGTCAGTTAGATGTTTGTGTCAGTTAGATGTTCGTGTCATTTAGATGTTCGTGTCAGTTAGATGTTTGTGTCAGTTAGATGTTTGTGTCAGTTAGATGTTCGTGTCATTTAGATGTTCGTGTCAGTTAGATGTTTGTGTCAGTTAGATGTTTGCGTCAGTTAGATGTTTGCGTCAGTTAGATGTTTGCGTCAGTTAGATGTTTGCGTCAGTTAGATGTTTGCGTCAGTTAGATGTTTGCGTCAGTTAGATGTTCGTGTCAGTTAGATGTTTGTGTCAGTTAGATGTTTGTGTCAGTTAGATGTTTGCGTCAGTTAGATGTTTGCGTCAGTCAGATGTTTGTGTCAGTTAGATGTTTGTGTCAGTTAGATGTTTGTGTCAGTTAGATGTTTGTGTCAGTTAGATGTTTGTGTCAGTTAGATGTTTGTGTCAGTTAGATGTTCGTGTCAGTTAGATGTTTGTGTCAGTTAGATGTTTGTGTCAGTTAGATGTTTGTGTCAGTTAGATGTTCGTGTCAGTTAGATGTTTGTGTCAGTTAGATGTTTGCGTCAGTTAGATGTTTGTGTCAGTTAGATGTTTGCGTCAGTTAGATGTTCGTGTCAGTTAGATGTTTGCGTCAGTTAGATGTTTGCGTCAGTTAGATGTTTGCGTCAGTTAGATGTTTGTGTCAGTTAGATGTTCGCGTCAGTTAGATGTTTGCGTCAGTTAGATGTTTGTGTCAGTTAGATGTTTGTGTCAGTTAGATGTTTGTGTCAGTTAGATGTTTGTGTCAGTTAGATGTTCGTGTCAGTTAGATGTTCGTGTCAGTTAGATGTTTGTGTCAGTTAGATGTTTGTGTCAGTTAGATGTTTGTGTCAGTTAGATGTTTGTCAGTTAGATGTTTGCGTCAGTTAGATGTTTGCGTCAGTTAGATGTTTGCGTCAGTTAGATGTTCGTGTCAGTTAGATGTTTGCGTCAGTTAGATGTTTGCGTCAGTTAGATGTTTGTGTCAGTTAGATGTTTGCGTCAGTTAGATGTTTGCGTCAGTTAGATGTTTGTGTCAGTTAGATGTTCGCGTCAGTTAGATGTTTGTGTCAGTTAGATGTTTGTGTCAGTTAGATGTTTGCGTCAGTTAGATGTTCGCGTCAGTTAGATGTTCGTGTCAGTTAGATGTTTGTGTCAGTTAGATGTTTGTGTCAGTTAGATGTTTGTGTCAGTTAGATGTTTGTGTCAGTTAGATGTTTGTGTCAGTTAGATGTTTGTGTCAGTTAGATGTTTGCGTCAGTTAGATGTTTGCGTCAGTCAGATGTTTGCGTCAGTTAGATGTTCGTGTCAGTTAGATGTTTGTGTCAGTTAGATGTTTGCGTCAGTTAGATGTTTGTGTCAGTTAGATGTTTGCGTCAGTTAGATGTTCGTGTCAGTTAGATGTTTGCGTCAGTTAGATGTTTGCGTCAGTTAGATGTTTGCGTCAGTTAGATGTTTGTGTCAGTTAGATGTTTGTGTCAGTTAGATGTTTGTGTCAGTTAGATGTTTGTGTCAGTTAGATGTTTGCGTCAGTTAGATGTTTGTGTCAGTTAGATGTTTGTGTCAGTTAGATGTTTGCGTCAGTTAGATGTTTGCGTCAGTTAGATGTTCGTGTCAGTTAGATGTTTGTGTCAGTTAGATGTTTGCGTCAGTTAGATGTTTGCGTCAGTTAGATGTTCGTGTCAGTTAGATGTTTGTGTCAGTTAGATGTTTGCGTCAGTTAGATGTTTGTGTCAGTTAGATGTTTGTGTCAGTTAGATGTTTGCGTCAGTTAGATGTTTGTGTCAGTTAGATGTTCGCGTCAGTTAGATGTTTGCGTCAGTTAGATGTTTGTGTCAGTTAGATGTTTGTGTCAGTTAGATGTTTGTGTCAGTTAGATGTTTGTGTCAGTTAGATGTTCGTGTCAGTTAGATGTTTGTGTCAGTTAGATGTTTGTGTCAGTTAGATGTTTGTGTCAGTTAGATGTTTGTGTCAGTTAGATGTTTGTCAGTTAGATGTTTGCGTCAGTTAGATGTTTGCGTCAGTTAGATGTTTGCGTCAGTTAGATGTTTGTGTCAGTTAGATGTTTGTGTCAGTTAGATGTTCGTGTCAGTTAGATGTTTGCGTCAGTTAGATGTTTGCGTCAGTTAGATGTTTGTGTCAGTTAGATGTTTGTGTCAGTTAGATGTTTGTGTCAGTTAGATGTTTTTGTCAGTTAGATGTTTGTGTCAGTTAGATGTTTGCGTCAGTTAGATGTTTGCGTCAGTTAGATGTTTGTGTCAGTTAGATGTTTGTGTCAGTTAGATGTTTGTGTCAGTTAGATGTTTGCGTCAGTTAGATGTTTGCGTCAGTTAGATGTTTGCGTCAGTTAGATGTTTTTGTCAGTTAGATGTTTGCGTCAGTTAGATGTTTGCGTCAGTTAGATGTTTGCGTCAGTTAGATGTTTGCGTCAGTTAGATGTTTGCGTCAGTTAGATGTTTGTGTCAGTTAGATGTTTGCGTCAGTTAGATGTTTGTGTCAGTTAGATGTTTGCGTCAGTTAGATGTTCGCGTCAGTTAGATGTTTGCGTCAGTTAGATGTTTGCGTCAGTTAGATGTTTGCGTCAGTTAGATGTTTGTGTCAGTTAGATGTTTGTGTCAGTTAGATGTTTGTGTCAGTTAGATGTTTGTGTCAGTTAGATGTTTGCGTCAGTTAGATGTTTGTGTCAGTTAGATGTTCGTGTCAGTTAGATGTTCGTGTCAGTTAGATGTTTGTGTCAGTTAGATGTTTGTGTCAGTTAGATGTTTGTGTCAGTTAGATGTTTGTGTCAGTTAGATGTTTGTGTCAGTTAGATGTTTGTGTCAGTTAGATGTTTGTGTCAGTTAGATGTTTGTGTCAGTTAGATGTTTGTGTCAGTTAGATGTTTGTGTCAGTTAGATGTTTGCGTCAGTTAGATGTTTGCGTCAGTTAGATGTTTGCGTCAGTTAGATGTTCGCGTCAGTTAGATGTTTGCGTCAGTTAGATGTTTGTGTCAGTTAGATGTTTGTGTCAGTTAGATGTTTGTGTCAGTTAGATGTTTGTGTCAGTTAGATGTTTGTGTCAGTTAGATGTTTGTGTCAGTTAGATGTTTGTGTCAGTTAGATGTTCGTGTCAGTTAGATGTTTGTGTCAGTTAGATGTTTGTGTCAGTTAGATGTTTGTGTCAGTTAGATGTTTGTGTCAGTTAGATGTTTGTGTCAGTTAGATGTTTGTCAGTTAGATGTTTGCGTCAGTTAGATGTTTGCGTCAGTTAGATGTTTGCGTCAGTTAGATGTTTGTGTCAGTTAGATGTTCGTGTCAGTTAGATGTTCGTGTCAGTTAGATGTTTGCGTCAGTTAGATGTTTGTGTCAGTTAGATGTTTGTGTCAGTTAGATGTTTGTGTCAGTTAGATGTTTGTGTCAGTTAGATGTTTTTGTCAGTTAGATGTTTGTGTCAGTTAGATGTTTGTGTCAGTTAGATGTTTGCGTCAGTTAGATGTTTGCGTCAGTCAGATGTTTGTGTCAGTTAGATGTTTGTGTCAGTTAGATGTTTGTGTCAGTTAGATGTTTGTGTCAGTTAGATGTTCGTGTCAGTTAGATGTTTGCGTCAGTTAGATGTTTGCGTCAGTTAGATGTTTGTGTCAGTTAGATGTTTGTGTCAGTTAGATGTTCGTGTCAGTTAGATGTTTGTGTCAGTTAGATGTTTGTCAGTTAGATGTTTGTGTCAGTTAGATGTTTGTGTCAGTTAGATGTTTGTGTCAGTTAGATGTTTGCGTCAGTTAGATGTTTGTGTCAGTTAGATGTTTGTGTCAGTTAGATGTTTGCGTCAGTTAGATGTTTGTGTCAGTTAGATGTTTGTGTCAGTTAGATGTTTTTGTCAGTTAGATGTTTGCGTCAGTTAGATGTTTGCGTCAGTTAGATGTTTGCGTCAGTTAGATGTTTGCGTCAGTTAGATGTTTGTGTCAGTTAGATGTTTGTGTCAGTTAGATGTTTGTGTCAGTTAGATGTTTGTGTCAGTTAGATGTTCGCGTCAGTTAGATGTTTGCGTCAGTTAGATGTTTGCGTCAGTTAGATGTTTTTGTCAGTTAGATGTTTGTGTCAGTTAGATGTTTGTGTCAGTTAGATGTTTGCGTCAGTTAGATGTTTGCGTCAGTTAGATGTTTGCGTCAGTTAGATGTTTGCGTCAGTTAGATGTTTGCGTCAGTTAGATGTTTGCGTCAGTTAGATGTTTGCGTCAGTTAGATGTTTGTGTCAGTTAGATGTTTGTGTCAGTTAGATGTTTGCGTCAGTTAGATGTTTGCGTCAGTTAGATGTTTGCGTCAGTTAGATGTTTGCGTCAGTTAGATGTTTGCGTCAGTTAGATGTTTGTGTCAGTTAGATGTTTGTGTCAGTTAGATGTTTGCGTCAGTTAGATGTTTGCGTCAGTTAGATGTTTGCGTCAGTTAGATGTTTGCGTCAGTTAGATGTTTGCGTCAGTTAGATGTTTGCGTCAGTTAGATGTTTGTGTCAGTTAGATGTTTGTGTCAGTTAGATGTTTGCGTCAGTTAGATGTTTTTGTCAGTTAGATGTTTGTGTCAGTTAGATGTTTGTGTCAGTTAGATGTTTGTGTCAGTTAGATGTTTGTGTCAGTTAGATGTTTGCGTCAGTTAGATGTTCGTGTCAGTTAGATGTTCGCGTCAGTTAGATGTTCGTGTCAGTTAGATGTTTGTGTCAGTTAGATGTTTGTGTCAGTTAGATGTTTGTGTCAGTTAGATGTTTGTGTCAGTTAGATGTTTGTGTCAGTTAGATGTTCGTGTCAGTTAGATGTTCGTGTCAGTTAGATGTTTGCGTCAGTTAGATGTTTGTGTCAGTTAGATGTTCGTGTCAGTTAGATGTTTGTGTCAGTTAGATGTTCGTGTCAGTTAGATGTTCGTGTCAGTTAGATGTTCGTGTCAGTTAGATGTTTGTGTCAGTTAGATGTTTGTGTCAGTTAGATGTTTGTCAGTTAGATGTTCGTGTCAGTTAGATGTTTGTGTCAGTTAGATGTTTGTCAGTTAGATGTTCGTGTCAGTTAGATGGTCGTGTCAGTTAGATGTTCGTGTCAGTTAGATGTTTGTGTCAGTTAGATGTTTGTGTCAGTTAGATGTTCGTGTCAGTTAGATGGTCGTGTCAGTTAGATGTTCGTGTCAGTTAGATGTTCGTGTCAGTTAGATGTTCGTGTCAGTTAGATGTTCGTGTCAGTTAGATGTTTGTGTCAGTTAGATGTTTGTGTCAGTTAGATGTTTGTGTCAGTTAGATGTTCGTGTCAGTTAGATGTTTGTGTCAGTTAGATGTTTGTGTCAGTTACTGTACAGAATGTTCTAAGGTCGTTTTGAGGCCCACGTAGAGTTCAGAGAGACGGAAATAAGTGTTTTGTGAACTTCACTCACTGTGATTGACAGGACTGTCCCAGAACATGTGACAGTGGTTTGCCTCCTGGTGGCGCTGTTTCTCCAACAGTTGCATTTCCCTGTGAAGAATGACCTTTGACCTGCAGTTATGAAAAATGATGTTCACATTTTCCCACTCAAGATTACCCTCTCTTTCCCATTTAATTTTAATATATTAAGTAGAGTGGCTGTCCAAATGATTACAATGATGTATTATATATAAGATAGATATTATTCCCCTTGAAAGTTGTAATTTATAAGCCGTGATAAGATCTTCAGTCAGAGGGTTATAATGGTCATGACTCCTTCATGGAGCAATCATTGGAAGCTTTTGCATGTCCTTCTAATGTCCTGTGGGTCCTGAATATTTGCCCTGGCTCCATTTCAACCTGGAGAGACTAATGAAGAATATCAGGTTGTCATCTGGAGGAGATGAACCCTAATCCGCCTCAATATACACATTTTTCTAATCCGCGTACGGTTTCAATCTATCATATTCTTGTTCTCCTCCATCTCGGCCCTCAGAGTCTGCAGCTCCTCCATACTGTCTGGAATAGGCTTCATCAATGCGTGCTCCATGTCCTCCCTCTTTCAGCTCCCTTATGTCATCTTCAAACTGGTTGAATCGGGCTGTGCCACTCGCAGCTCTCATATCCGCTCTCAGTGACGACACGTCACGCTGCATTTCCTGTTTCCTTTCACACATCATGAGATGAGACACCTCCATCCGACAAGGGCAACCCCTGAATTTCCTTGTCGTGGCCAGCTGAACCCGATCCTGCCGCGTGGGGCGTGCCACAGTCCTGCCGCAGGGGGCGTGCCACAGTCCTGCCGCAGGGGGCGTGCCACAGTCCTGCCGCAGGGGGCGTGCCACAGTCCTGCCGCAGGGGGCGTGCCACAGTCCTGCCGCAGGGGGCGTGCCACAGTCCTGCCGCGTTCATCTTTTCTGAGATGATGTTGGTCAGATGGTGGTTTTAAAGTACGTACATTTCGTGAGTAGAAGACCTGCTGAGTTTTGTTCTTATGATAGAAAAAAAGTACATTTGAAAGAGAGAAAGACTTGCTGTTGGATGTTGGGGAGAAGGACGCTGGTGTAAGTGTCCAGAGGGACGCAGCGCCGGTCACACACAGGCCCAGGTCTGCGGAAACACTCACTCGCAAGAATTCCCAGAGTGTTCCGACGCAAAACCACGAGAATCTGCATCAAATACAGACCACAGTGCACTGGAGTTCATGACCCTGTGACCTACTGGGGTCAGTGTACACAAGGCGGAGTGTGGGCCTGGCTCATGACACAGCAGTGCGTGTCCATTGGTGTTGTACTCACCGTTTTTTGTTTATTTCTTTTCAAATACACATTTAAAAAAGAATGTAGTCAGAACCATCTCTGTCCAGAGGTGGTGACTGTGGCTTTCTGGTTCCCAGGGCCCTATGGAGAGACTGGTCCTTCTCCAGCAGGTGGTGGCTGAACTGGAGCTGGAGCACAAACGCCTGGTCCAGAAGATCACCCGTCTACAACAGGATAACCAGAGGCTGAGAGGGGAGAGGAGCGCCCTGAGAGAGGCCACCCGACAGGTACAAGACCCACCGGCAGAACACAGTGAGGGAAAATGTGATCTCATGTGATCTCATGTGATCTCATGTGATCTATCCCTCTTCAGAGTCAGAATCAAAAGGTTTACTGCCATTGTCAATGAACAGAATTCACAAACAATGGAACTTGTCCTGGTGATTCAGTGCAACATAAAACAATGATAAAAAGTCAAGAAGAAAAACTATTAAAATCTGCTAAAGCATAAAAATAAGTTTGAGTTGAGTTTACACATGTAGTGCAGAAAGTGACAGTGAGTGATTAAATGATGGTTAAAGTGACAGTTTTTAAGAAGTGTTCATGAGTCCAACAGCAGAGGGAGACAAACTGTAGTGGAGGAGGTTCTGGTCCTGATGGACCTGAGCCTCCTGCCTGAGGGGAGTGGCCTCCTGCCTGAGGGGAGTGGCCTCCTGCCTGAGGGGAGTGGCCTCCTGCCTGAGGGGAGTGGCCTCCTGCCCGAGGGGAGTGACCTCCTGCCTGAGGGGAGTGGCCTCCTGCCTGAGGGGAGTGGCCTCCTGCCTGAGGGGAGTGGCCTCCTGCCTGAGGGGAGTGGCCTCCTGCCTGAGGGGAGTGGCCTCCTGCCCGAGGGGAGTGGCCTCCTGCCTGAGGGGAGTGGCCTCCTGCCTGAGGGGAGTGGCCTCCTGCCTGAGGGGAGTGGCCTCCTGCCTGAGGGGAGTCGCCTCCTGTCTGAGGGGAGTGGTCTCCTGCCTGAGGGGAGTGGCCTCTTGCCTGGGGGGAGTGGCTCAAATAGTCCATGTCGGCTGTGATTGGACCCTCACGTCCCAGAGTCCTGGAGACGTTCAGGTCCTGCAGAGATGAAGTCTGCAGCTGATCACCTTCTCATCAGAGGGCGCTGTAGTCTCTGTTTGTCCCTGGCTGTGGCTCCAGTGTACCACACGGTGATGGAGGAGGTGATGGAGGAGGTGATGGAGGAGGTGATGGAGGAGGTGATGGAGGAGGTGATGGAGGAGGTGATGGTGGAGGTGATGGTAGAGGTGATGGTGGAGGTGATGGAGGAGGTGATGGAGGAGGTGATGGTGGAGGTGATGGTGGAGGTGATGGAGGAGGTGATGGAGGAGGTGATGGAGGAGGTGATGGTGGAGGTGATGGTGGAGGTGATGGAGGAGGTGATGGAGGAGGTGATGGAGGAGGTGATGGTGGAGGTGATGGTGGAGGTGATGGAGGAGGTGATGGTGGAGGTGATGGAGGAGGTGATGGTGGAGGTGATGGTGGAGGTGATGGAGGAGGTGATGGAGGAGGTGATGGTGGAGGTGATGGAGGAGGTGATGGAGGAGGTGATGGAGGAGGTGATGGTGGAGGTGATGGTGGAGGTGATGGAGGAGGTGATGGAGGAGGTGATGGAGGAGGTGATGGTGGAGGTGATGGTGGAGGTGATGGAGGAGGTGATGGAGGAGGTGATGGTGGAGGTGATGGAGGAGGTGATGGAGGAGGTGATGGAGGAGGTGATGGAGGAGGTGATGGAGGAGGTGATGGAGGAGGTGAGGATGGACTCGATGATGGTCGTGTAGAACTGCTCCATCATCAGTTTGTCTTTCCTCAGCTGCTGCAGGAAGTACATCCTCTGCTGGAGCTTCTTGATGAGGAGCTGATGGTGGCTCCTCCCACTTGAGGTCCTGGTGATGGTGGCTCCTCCCACTTGAGGTCCTGGTGATGGTGGCTCCTCCCACTTGAGGTCCTGGTGATGGTGGCTCCTCCCACTTGAGGTCCTGGTGATGGTGGCTCCTCCCACTTAAGGTCCTGGTGATGGTGGCTCCTCCCACTTGAGGTCCTGGTGATGGAGGCTCCTCCCTCTTGAGGTCCTGGTGATGGTGGCTCCTCCCACTTGAGGTCCTGGTGATGGTGGCTCCTCCCACTTGAGGTCCTGGTGATGGTGGCTCCTCCCTCTTGAGGTCCTGGTGATGGTGGCTCCTCCCACTTGAGGTCCTGGTGATGGTGGCTCCTCCTACTTGAGGTCCTGGTGATGGAGGCTCCTCCCACTTGAGGTCCTGGTGATGGTGGCTCCTCCCACTTGAGGTCCTGGTGATGGTGGCTCCTCCCTCTTGAGGTCCTGGTGATGGTGGCTCCTCCCACTTGAGGTCCTGGTGATGGTGGCTCCTCCCACTTGAGGTCCTGATGATGGTGGCTCCTCCCACTTGAGGTCCTGGTGATGGTGGCTCCTCCCTCTTGAGGTCCTGGTGATGGTGGCTCCTCCCACTTGAGGTCCTGGTGATGGTGGCTCCTCCCACTTGAGGTCCTGGTGATGGTGGCTCCTCCCACTTGAGGTCCTGGTGATGGTGGCTCCTCCCACTTGAGGTCCTGGTGATGGAGGCTCCTCCCTCTTGAGGTCCTGATGATGGTGGCTCCTCCCTCTTGAGGTCCTGGTTATGGTGGCTCCTCCTACTTGAGGTCCTGGTGATGGAGGCTCCTCCCACTTGAGGTCCTGGTGATGGTGGCTCCTCTCACTTGAGGTCCTGGTGATGGTGGCTCCTCCCTCTTGAGGTCCTGGTGATGGTGGCTCCTCCCACTTGAGGTCCTGGTGATGGTGGCTCCTCCCACTTGAGGTCCTGGTGATGGTGGCTCCTCCCTCTTGAGGTCCTGGTGATGGTGGCTCCTCCCTCTTGAGGTCCTGGTGATGGTGGCTCCTCCCACTTGAGGTCCTGGTGATGGTGGCTCCTCCCACTTGAGGTCCTGGTGATGGTGGCTCCTCCCACTTGAGGTCCTGGTGATGGTGGCTCCTCCCACTTGAGGTCCTGGTGATGGTGGCTCCTCCCACTTGAGGTCCTGGTGATGGTGGCTCCTCCCACTTGAGGTCCTGGTGATGGAGGCTCCTCCCTCTTGAGGTCCTGATGATGGTGGCTCCTCCCTCTTGAGGTCCTGGTGATGGTGGCTCCTCCTACTTGAGGTCCTGGTGATGGAGGCTCCTCCCACTTGAGGTCCTGGTGATGGTGGCTCCTCTCACTTGAGGTCCTGGTGATGGTGGCTCCTCCCTCTTGAGGTCCTGGTGATGGTGGCTCCTCCCTCTTGAGGTCCTGGTGATGGTGGCTCCTCCCACTTGAGGTCCTGGTGATGGTGGCTCCTCCCACTTGAGGTCCTGGTGATGGAGGCTCCTCCCACTTGAGGTCCTGGTGATGGTGGCTCCTCCCACTTGAGGTCCTGGTGATGGTGGCTCCTCCCACTTGAGGTCCTGGTGATGGTGGCTCCTCCCACTTGAGGTCCTGGTGATGGTGGCTCCTCCCACTTGAGGTCCTGGTGATGGTGGCTCCTCCCACTTGAGGTCCTGGTGATGGTGGCTCCTCCCACTTGAGGTCCTGGTGATGGTGGCTCCTCCCTCTTGAGGTCCTGGTGATGGTGGCTCCTCCCACTTGAGGTCCTGGTGATGGTGGCTCCTCCCTCTTGAGGTCCTGGTGATGGTGGCTCCTCCCACTTGAGGTCCTGGTGATGGTGGCTCCTCCCACTTGAGGTCCTGGTGATGGTGGCTCCTCCCACTTGAGGTCCTGGTGATGGTGGCTCCTCCCACTTGAGGTCCTGGTGATGGTGGCTCCTCCCACTTGAGGTCCTGGTGATGGTGGCTCCTCCCACTTGAGGTCCTGGTGATGGAGGCTCCTCCCTCTTGAGGTCCTGATGATGGTGGCTCCTCCCTCTTGAGGTCCTGGTGATGGTGGCTCCTCCCACTTGAGGTCCTGGTGATGGAGGCTCCTCCCACTTGAGGTCCTGGTGATGGTGGCTCCTCCCACTTGAGGTCCTGGTGATGGTGGCTCCTCCCTCTTGAGGTCCTGGTGATGGTGGCTCCTCCCTCTTGAGGTCCTGGTGATGGTGGCTCCTCCCACTTGAGGTCCTGGTGATGGTGGCTCCTCCCTCTTGAGGTCCTGGTGATGGTGGCTCCTCCCTCTTGAGGTCCTGGTGATGGTGGCTCCTCCCACTTGAGGTCCTGGTGATGGTGGCTCCTCCCACTTGAGGTCCTGGTGATGGTGGCTCCTCCCACTTGAGGTCCTGGTGATGGTGGCTCCTCCCACTTGAGGTCCTGGTGATGGTGGCTCCTCCCACTTGAGGTCCTGGTGATGGTGGCTCCTCCCACTTGAGGTCCTGGTGATGGTGGCTCCTCCCTCTTGAGGTCCTGGTGATGGTGGCTCCTCCCACTTGAGGTCCTGGTGATGGTGGCTCCTCCCTCTTGAGGTCCTGGTGATGGTGGCTCCTCCCACTTGAGGTCCTGGTGATGGTGGCTCCTCCCACTTGAGGTCCTGGTGATGGTGGCTCCTCCCACTTGAGGTCCTGGTGATGGTGGCTCCTCCCACTTGAGGTCCTGGTGATGGAGGCTCCTCCCTCTTGAGGTCCTGGTGATGGTGGCTCCTCCCTCTTGAGGTCCTGGTGATGGAGGCTCCTCCCACTTGAGGTCCTGGTGATGGTGGCTCCTCTCACTTGAGGTCCTGGTGATGGTGGCTCCTCCCTCTTGAGGTCCTGGTGATGGTGGCTCCTCCCACTTGAGGTCCTGGTGATGGTGGCTCCTCCCACTTGAGGTCCTGGTGATGGTGGCTCCTCCCTCTTGAGGTCCTGGTGATGGTGGCTCCTCCCTCTTGAGGTCCTGGTGATGGTGGCTCCTCCCACTTGAGGTCCTGGTGATGGTGGCTCCTCCCACTTGAGGTCCTGGTGATGGTGGCTCCTCCCACTTGAGGTCCTGGTGATGGTGGCTCCTCCCACTTGAGGTCCTGGTGATGGTGGCTCCTCCCACTTGAGGTCCTGGTGATGGTGGCTCCTCCCACTTGAGGTCCTGGTGATGGTGGCTCCTCCCACTTGAGGTCCTGGTGATGGTGGCTCCTCCCTCTTGAGGTCCTGGTGATGGTGGCTCCTCCCACTTGAGGTCCTGGTGATGGTGGCTCCTCCCACTTGAGGTCCTGGTGATGGTGGCTCCTCCCACTTGAGGTCCTGGTGATGGTGGCTCCTCCCACTTGAGGTCCTGGTGATGGTGGCTCCTCCCACTTGAGGTCCTGGTGATGGTGGCTCCTCCCACTTGAGGTCCTGGTGATGGAGGCTCCTCCCTCTTGAGGTCCTGGTGATGGTGGCTCCTCCCTCTTGAGGTCCTGGTGATGGTGGCTCCTCCCACTTGAGGTCCTGGTGATGGAGGCTCCTCCCACTTGAGGTCCTGGTGATGGTGGCTCCTCTCACTTGAGGTCCTGGTGATGGTGGCTCCTCCCTCTTGAGGTCCTGGTGATGGTGGCTCCTCCCACTTGAGGTCCTGGTGATGGTGGCTCCTCCCTCTTGAGGTCCTGGTGATGGTGGCTCCTCCCTCTTGAGGTCCTGGTGATGGAGGCTCCTCCCACTTGAGGTCCTGGTGATGGTGGCTCCTCTCACTTGAGGTCCTGGTGATGGTGGCTCCTCCCTCTTGAGGTCCTGGTGATGGTGGCTCCTCCCACTTGAGGTCCTGGTGATGGTGGCTCCTCCCACTTGAGGTCCTGGTGATGGTGGCTCCTCCCTCTTGAGGTCCTGGTGATGGTGGCTCCTCCCTCTTGAGGTCCTGGTGATGGTGGCTCCTCCCACTTGAGGTCCTGGTGATGGTGGCTCCTCCCACTTGAGGTCCTGGTGATGGTGGCTCCTCCCTCTTGAGGTCCTGGTGATGGTGGCTCCTCCCACTTGAGGTCCTGGTGATGGTGGCTCCTCCCACTTGAGGTCCTGGTGATGGTGGCTCCTCCCACTTGAGGTCCTGGTGATGGTGGCTCCTCCCACTTGAGGTCCTGGTGATGGTGGCTCCTCCCACTTGAGGTCCTGGTGATGGTGGCTCCTCCCACTTGAGGTCCTGGTGATGGTGGCTCCTCCCACTTGAGGTCCTGGTGATGGTGGCTCCTCCCACTTGAGGTCCTGGTGATGGTGGCTCCTCCCACTTGAGGTCCTGGTGATGGTGGCTCCTCCCACTTGAGGTCCTGGTGATGGTGGCTCCTCCCACTTGAGGTCCTGGTGATGGTGGCTCCTCCCACTTGAGGTCCTGGTGATGGTGGCTCCTCCCTCTTGAGGTCCTGGTGATGGTGGCTCCTCCCACTTGAGGTCCTGGTGATGGTGGCTCCTCCCACTTGAGGTCCTGGTGATGGTGGCTCCTCCCACTTGAGGTCCTGGTGATGGTGGCTCCTCCCACTTGAGGTCCTGGTGATGGTGGCTCCTCCCACTTGAGGTCCTGGTGATGGTGGCTCCTCCCACTTGAGGTCCTGGTGATGGTGGCTCCTCCCACTTGAGGTCCTGGTGATGGAGGCTCCTCCCTCTTGAGGTCCTGGTGATGGTGGCTCCTCCCACTTGAGGTCCTGGTGATGGTGGCTCCTCCCACTTGAGGTCCTGGTGATGGTGGCTCCTCCCACTTGAGGTCCTGGTGATGGAGGCTCCTCCCACTTGAGGTCCTGGTGATGGTGGCTCCTCCCACTTGAGGTCCTGGTGATGGTGGCTCCTCCCACTTGAGGTCCTGGTGATGGTGGAGCAGAGGAAGTGGAGGGAGTCCTCAGTGGAGATGGGGGGGGGTCTGAGATGGTGAGGGGGGGCTGGGGGGCTGTGACTCTCCTGAAGTCCATGATCATCTCCACCGTCTTCTGGGCGTTGAACTCCAGGTTGTTACTGCTGCACCAGCAGCTCCACCTCCTGTAACTCCTCCCAGTCTGTAATGTAGCTCCACCCAGTCTGTAATGTAGCTCCTCCCAGTCTGTAATGGTAATGTAGCTCCACCCAGTCTGTAATGTAGCTCCTCCCAGTCTAATGTAGCTCCTCCCAGTCTGTGATGTCCAAACACACTCGTAGCTCCTCCTCCTCTGCCTCATTGGTCCTCCTCTCTGAAGTCCTCACTACAGGTTTGCAGAGCTTCAGCCTCTGTCTGTTCGTGGGGATCAGGTGAACCATGACGTGGTCTGATGAGCCCAGCGCGGCTCCGCCCACGGCGTGGTCGGGACTTTAATAAACTTCTTTGCTACTCTGGTCTTTAGGTGGGGCTGCGGTGGTCCAGGACGCAGAAGATGCTTTCAGGCCACACCTCTCAGAAGGACCCGTCCACACTGACCCAGCTCGCCGAGGAGGAGCAGCTGAGGGCGAGGGTCTTGTGTCTGGAGGAGCAGGTCTGTCCCCCAGCAGAACAGAGACACCTTCATTTTACTTTATTTATGGAACATTCAGTGTCAAATCCAAAGAGGAACGAGCTTCTACACCCCAAAGAAGGGTCATCTGAAGGGTCATCTGAAGGGTCATCTGAAGGTCAGCTGAAGGGTACCTGAAGGGTCATCTGAAGGGTCAGCTGAAGGGTCATCTGAAGGTCAGCTGAAGGGTCATCTGAAGGGTCATCTGAAGGGTCAGCTGAAGGTCAGCTGAAGGTCATCTGAAGGGTCAGCTGAAGGGTACCTGAAGGGTCAGCTGAAGGGTACCTGAAGGGTCATCTGAAGGGTCAGCTGAAGGTCAGCTGAAGGTCATCTGAAGGGTCAGCTGAAGGGTACCTGAAGGGTCAGCTGAAGGGTACCTGAAGGGTCATCTGAAGGGTCAGCTGAAGGGTCATCTGAAGGTCAGCTGAAGGGTCAGCTGAAGGTCAGCTGAAGGCTGCACGATAGCACAGTGGTCATAGCTCTCACATCAAAGCAAGAACTCCTACACTCCTGTGACTCCTACACCCAGGGCCGGCCCAGCCTATAAGTGAACTAAGCAGCCGCTTAGGGCCCCGAGGCGTTAATAGGGCCCCCAATCTGGCAACCCGTCTTATGCGAAGTGCAGTAGCACTAGTGTAGGAGCGCTGCAGCGCGGCAGCGCACGCAACTGTAACATATAACGCACAAACCGCTTTTATTTGTAATGACAATCTGGCAACCGAGACACTAAACCTGAGCTGATTGGGCAACTTCAATGTGCGCGAGCAGAACGAGAGCAAAACATAAACACAACAGAACGTGGTCCTCATGTCCAGAGGAATATATCCCCCCGATGCCGAAAAACGAAAGAAGAAACTTCTTGACGATGTAAAGAAACTGCAAACTCAACAACACTCACCAGGTTTTGAAATCTCTATTACAAAGAGACGGTTAATGCTGCTGTTTGAAACAACACGATTCTGTCACGTTAGTTCGCTCAGGCTGGAGGCGACGAGAGCTCTGCCCCGCGCATAATAATATGTGTCTGAATGAAAGATAATAAGTTTAACGTAGTGTTAGCTGCAGGTGAGGCCGGGGAGGGGCCTCTATGCCCCGGGTTTGAGTTTATGTCCCTCTCTCTCACATCACCATGTGTCAGATCAATCGTGACTCGTGTCTGTTTGACTTTGACTTCTTAAAGTGCAATGAGAGGAACGTAAAGGTTTATGTGTGTCAGGTCCATCAGCCAATCACATCGCAGCATTGTTTCATGCAGGAGTCCAGTGTGTGATGTTCTGATCAGAACAAACATTTATATTGTAATTAACTTTTAATAGAGCAATAAAACATTTATTAAAAAGCATCATTAGACTATTTGTTATAAATTATAATGAATTGATAGTGAAAAATAACCAGACATATTATGATTACGTCTGTTATAGAATAATACTATATATATTTTTATACAAAAGTGGCAAAGTCTCTTCACTAGAGCGAGGTTTGGACCTTCACTTCTCGTTCTGTTCATTCTCTGGGAATAACATGTTTGTTTTATCAGTGTTAATTGTTAATCAAGCAATGCTTATGCCATTTGTTTAATTTAATATAACTTGTTTTGTCACTTTGGCAAGAAGGAACAGTTGGGAGCTGTAAAAGATAAATTAGTAAGGATAACTATTACTTTTACATTTTCAGTTAAAATCAATCAATTTGACCATAATTATTTTTCATAGCCAATATTGTATTGAGTAATTAAGTACACTAATGTATTAATAACTGGCTTTAGTCATTTTCTCCTGGCACAGTTTCATCACATCATCATTTTATAGCATTACAACCTCAACATTTTACTCTTACTTTAGCGGCTGGACCACATTAAAATGCAGCAGAAGTTCATTCATTTAAACTGCTAATGTGGCTGTCGACCCTTAACGCCCAAAAACATATCTGGGAGGTGTGTTATTTGTACAGGGAGTAGAGGTGATGTCAGCGGAATACCAAGTTGCATTGTGGGATTTAAGTTATCAATATTTGAGCTTGTGAGGTGCTGAGAATAAACTAACTGACAAACAGACGCTCTGGAGTTTTGGTGCTTTGTTTGTGTTGAAGAAAGTTCCATATGTGAATTGTTTACTGACAATGGCAATAAAACTGATTCTGATGACGTGGTGAGGGGCCCCCAAATATGTTTTCGCTTAGGGCCCCCTGAAGGCTTGGGCCGGCCCTGACGCCACTCCTGTGACTCCTACACTCCTGTGACTCCTACACTCCTGTGACTCCTACACTCCTGTGACTCCTACACTCCTGTGACTCCTACACTCCTGTGACTCCTACGCCCCTGTGACTCCTACGCCCCTGTGACTCCTACACTCCTGTGACTCCTACACTCCTGTGACTCCTACGCCCCTGTGACTCCTACACTCCTGTGACTCCTACACTCCTGTGACTCCTACACTCCTGTGACTCCTACACTCCTGTGACTCCTACACTCCTGTGACTCCTACGCCCCTGTGACTCCTACACTCCTGTGACTCCTACGCCCCTGTGACTCCTACACTCCTGTGACTCCTACACTCCTGTGACTCCTACACTCCTGTGACTCCTACACTCCTGTGACTCCTACACTCCTGTGACTCCTACACTCCTGTGACTCCTACACTCCTGTGACTCCTACGCCCCTGTGACTCCTACACTCCTGTGACTCCTACGCCCCTGTGACTCCTACACTCCTGTGACTCCTACACTCCTGTGACTCCTACACTCCTGTGACTCCTACACTCCTGTGACTCCTACACTCCTGTGACTCCTACACTCCTGTGACTCCTACACTCCTGTGACTCCTACACTCCTGTGACTCCTACACTCCTGTGACTCCTACGCCCCTGTGACTCCTACACTCCTGTGACTCCTACACTCCTGTGACTCCTACACTCCTGTGACTCCTACGCCCCTGTGACTCCTACACTCCTGTGACTCCTACACTCCTGTGACTCCTACACTCCTGTGACTCCTACACTCCTGTGACTCCTACACTCCTGTGACTCCTACGCCCCTGTGACTCCTACACTCCTGTGACTCCTACACTCCTGTGACTCCTACACTCCTGTGACTCCTACGCCCCTGTGACTCCTACACTGATTGAGCAGTGTTCATGATGACATAATGATAGTGTAGTGATTGAGCAGTGTTCATGATGACATAATGATAGTGTAGTGATTGAGCAGTGTTCATGATGACATAATGATAGTGTAGTGATTGAGCAGTGTTCATGATGACATAATGATAGTGTAGTGATTGAGCAGTGTTCATGATGACATAATGATAGTGTAGTGATTGAGCAGTGTTTGCTTGTTCTCTCTGTGCAGAAGTCCAGGTTCATCGAGGCCTTGTCCCAGAACAACCAGCAGCTTCAGTCTTTACACAATGACCTGAGCACTTCTCTCACAGTAGTGTCACACCAGACCACGCCCACCATCCTCCAGCTGGAGACACAGCGATTGGACCAGAGCCTCAGGGAGGAGGAGATTCGCATGTCCCTCAGCCAATTGTGATGCGCCAGAGCAAAGATGAGCCCGCCTCTTGTCCCGGGGGGCGGGTCCTCCACAAGAGACACTAGAACCTGTCATTAAAGACACTTAATTTATCATTGATCAACGTGACTGTTGCACTTTATACTTTGATATTTTTATATTCTTCCAATAAAGTGTCTGAAGTCTCCATCGTTTGTCTCTTTAAATAACTGTTCAATCCGGCTGCAAAAGTATTAATACTGCAAAAGTACTGCAAAAGTATTAATACTGCAAAAGTACTGCAAAAGTATTAATACTGCAAAAGTACTGCAAAAGTATTAATACTGCAAAAGTACTGCAAAAGTATTAATACTCTAAAAGTACTGCAAAAGTATTAATACTGCAAAAGTACTGCAAAAGTATAATACTGCAAAAGTACTGCAAAAGTATTAATACTCTAAAAGTACTGCAAAAGTATTAATACTGCAAAAGTACTGCAAAAGTATTAATACTCTAAAAGTACTGCAAAAGTATTAATACTACAAAAGTACTGCAAAAGTATTAATACTGCAAAAGTACTGCAAAAGTATTAATACTGCAAAAGTACTGCAAAAGTATTAATACTGCAAAAGTACTGCAAAAGTATTAATACTGCAAAAGTACTGCAAAAGTATTAATACTGCAAAAGTACTGCAAAAGTATTAGTACTGCAAAAGTACTGCAAAAGTATTAGTACTGCAAAAGTACTGCAAAAGTATTAATACTGCAAAAGTACTGCAAAAGTATTAATACTCTAAAAGTACTGCAAAAGTATTAATACTACAAAAGTACTGCAAAAGTATTAATACTGCAAAAGTACTGCAAAAGTATTAATACTGCAAAAGTACTGCAAAAGTATTAATACTGCAAAAGTACTGCAAAAGTATTAATACTCTAAAAGTACTGCAAAAGTATTAATACTACAAAAGTACTGCAAAAGTATTAATACTGCAAAAGTACTGCAAAAGTATTAATACTCTAAAAGTACTGCAAAAGTATTAATACTGCAAAAGTACTGCAAAAGTATTAATACTGCAAAAGTACTGCAAAAGTATTAATACTGCAAAAGTACTGCAAAAGTATTAATACTGCAAAAGTACTGCAAAAGTATTAATACTCTAAAAGTACTGCAAAAGTATTAATACTACAAAAGTACTGCAAAAGTATTAATACTGCAAAAGTATTAATACTGCAAAAGTACTGCAAAAGTATTAATACTGCAAAAGTACTGCAAAAGTATTAATACTGCAAAAGTACTGCAAAAGTATTAATACTGCAAAAGTACTGCAAAAGTATTAATACTGCAAAAGTACTGCAAAAGTATTAATACTGCAAAAGTACTGCAAAAGTATTAGTACTGCAAAAGTACTGCAAAAGTATTAGTACTGCAAAAGTACTGCAAAAGTATTAATACTGCAAAAGTACTGCAAAAGTATTAATACTCTAAAAGTACTGCAAAAGTATTAATACTACAAAAGTACTGCAAAAGTATTAATACTGCAAAAGTACTGCAAAAGTATTAATACTGCAAAAGTACTGCAAAAGTATTAATACTGCAAAAGTACTGCAAAAGTATTAATACTCTAAAAGTACTGCAAAAGTATTAATACTACAAAAGTACTGCAAAAGTATTAATACTGCAAAAGTACTGCAAAAGTATTAATACTGCAAAAGTACTGCAAAAGTATTAATACTGCAAAAGTACTGCAAAAGTATTAATACTGCAAAAGTACTGCAAAAGTATTAATACTGCAAAAGTACTGCAAAAGTATTAGTACTGCAAAAGTACTGCAAAAGTATTAGTACTGCAAAAGTACTGCAAAAGTATTAATACTGCAAAAGTACTGCAAAAGTATTAATACTCTAAAAGTACTGCAAAAGTATTAATACTACAAAAGTACTGCAAAAGTATTAATACTGCAAAAGTACTGCAAAAGTATTAATACTGCAAAAGTACTGCAAAAGTATTAATACTGCAAAAGTACTGCAAAAGTATTAATACTCTAAAAGTACTGCAAAAGTATTAATACTACAAAAGTACTGCAAAAGTATTAATACTGCAAAAGTACTGCAAAAGTATTAATACTGCAAAAGTACTGCAAAAGTATTAATACTGCAAAAGTACTGCAAAAGTATTAATACTGCAAAAGTACTGCAAAAGTATTAATACTACAAAAGTACTGCAAAAGTATTAATACTGCAAAAGTACTGCAAAAGTATTAATACTGCAAAAGTACTGCAAAAGTATTAATACTCTAAAAGTACTGCAAAAGTATTAATACTGCAAAAGTACTGCAAAAGTATTAATACTCTAAAAGTACTGCAAAAGTATTAATACTACAAAAGTACTGCAAAAGTATTAATACTGCAAAAGTATTAATACTGCAAAAGTACTGCAAAAGTATTAATACTGCAAAAGTACTGCAAAAGTATTAATACTACAAAAGTACTGCAAAAGTATTAATACTGCAAAAGTACTGCAAAAGTATTAATACTACAAAAGTACTGCAAAAATATGAATACTACAAAAGTACTGCATACTGCAAAAGTACTGCAAAAGTATTAATACTGCAAAAGTACTGCAAAAGTATTAATACTGCAAAAGTACTGCGTACTGCAAAAGTATTAATACTGCAAAAGTACTGCAAAAGTACTGCAAAGGTATTAATACTTCAAAAGTATTAACTGTCCAAAGTATTTATGTCCCCAGTGACGTTTCATGTCCCGAAAGACGTGTCATGTCCCCAGTGACGTTTCATGTCCCGAAAGACGTTTCATGTCCCCAGTGACGTGTCATGTCCCCTGTGACGTTTCATGTCCCCAGAGACGTGTCATGTCTCCTGAGATGTTTCATGTCCCCAGTGACGTGTCATGTCCCCTGTGACGTTTCATGTCCCCTGTGACGTTTCATGTCCCCTGAGACGTTTCATGTCCCCAGAGACGTGTCATGTCCCCAGTGACGTTTCATGTCCCGAAAGACGTGTCATGTCCCCAGTGACGTGTCATGTCCCCTGAGACGTTTCATGTCCCCAGAGACGTGTCATGTCCCCAGAGACGTGTCATGTCTCAGAGACGTGTCATGTCCCCAGTGACGTGTCATGTCCCCAGAGAGGTGTCATGTCCCCAGAGACGTGTCATGTCCCCAGTGACGTGTCATGTCCCCTGAGACGTTTCATGTCCCCAGAGACGTGTCATGTCCCCAGAGACGTGTCATGTCCCCAGAGACGTGTCATGTCTCAGAGACGTGTCATGTCCCCAGTGACGTGTCATGTCCCCAGAGAGGTGTCATGTCCCCAGAGAGGTGTCATGTCCCCAGAGAGGTGTCATGTCCCCAGAGACGTGTCATGTCCCCAGAGAGGTGTCATGTCCCCAGAGAGGTGTCATGTTGACGTGTCATGTCCCCAGAGACGTGTCATGTCCCCAGAGAGGTGTCATGTCCCCAGTGACGTATCATGTCCCCAGAGACGTGTCATGTCCCCAGAGACGTGTCATGTCCCCAGAGACGTGTCATGTCCCCAGTGACGTGTCATGTCCCCTGAGACGTTTCATGTCCCCAGAGACGTGTCATGTCCCGGGCGACACCAGGTTCACACTGAGCTCGTCTGTTGCAGTTTTAAAAAGTGAACATGAAAAACAAAAAAGAGCAGGAGCTTCATTGCTTCTAGCCACGCCTTCTTGCTGTGCCACGCCTTCTTGCTGTGCCACGCCTTCTTGCTGTACAGAGCCTCTGGTATGTGAAGATCCACTTTAGTCTTTTTTAACCTCTGTCTGACCTTGATGGTCTGAAGCAGAGATCAGTCTCTTTCCCGGACGCCGCCATCATCACGTCTGATGGACACGCCCCTGTGTCTCCAGCGTGAACGGCGTAGCTCCACCCACGGCGTAGCTCCACCCACGGCGTAGCTCCACCCACGGTGTAGCTCCACCCACGGCGTAGCTCCACCCACGGTGTAGCTCCACCCACGGTGTAGCTCCACGGCGTAGCTCCACCCACGGCGTAGCTCCACCCACGGCGTAGCTCCACCCACGGTGTAGCTCCACCCACGGTGTAGCTCCACGGCGTAGCTCCACCCACGGTGTAGCTCCACCCACGGCGTAGCTCCACCCACGGTGTAGCTCCACCCACGGCGTAGCTCCACCCACGGCGTAGCTCCACCCACGGCGTAGCTCCACCCACGGCGTAGCTCCACCCACGGCGTAGCTCCACGGCATAAACACTGCACTCAAATGGGCGATAAAGCAAATCGCCCATTTTGGAAAGTTTGACTGTGGCTTTTCTCAGAGTGACGTCCTTTTTCTTGGGATTTGATTAGTTAAAGATTCTCATTACGTTTTTATGACCCATGAGTCTGACCCATGATCAGACTCATGGGTCATTTTATGGGTGAAAGTAGGAAATGTGACCAACACCTGCAGGGGGAGCACCGACTCCACCTGCAGCGGGAGCACCGACTCCACCTGCAGCGGGAGCACCGACTCCACCTGCAGCGGGAGCACCGACTCCACCTGCAGGGGGAGCACCGACTCCACCTGCAGGGGGAGCACCGACTCCACCTGCAGGGGGAGCACCGACTCCACCTGCAGCGGGAGCACCGACTCCACCTGCAGCGGGAGCACCGACTCCACCTGCAGCGGGAGCACCGACTCCACCTGCAGGGGGAGCACCGACTCCTGTCATGAGAGGTCATGAGGGTCATGAGAGGTCATGAGGGTCATGAGAGGTCATGAGGGTCATGAGAGGTCATGAGGGTCATGGTGGTGATTGAATGTGTCTGAACTACAGATGGATCGAGCTTTCAGATCGAACGGTTTAAAAGAATGAACGTGTGGAGTGTTTTCCACTGGAGTGACCAGTGGTGTCCCATTGTCCCATTGTCCCTGAATGTGGACAGTACACGGGGGAGTGGCATGTGCACGGGGGAGTGGCATGTGCACGGGGGAGTGGCATGTACACGGGGGAGTGGCATGAGCACGGGGGAGTGGCATGTGCACGGGGGAGTGGCATGTGCACGGGGGAGTGGCATGTGCAAGGGGGAGTGGCATGTGCACGGGGGAGTGGCATGTACACGGGGGAGTGGCATGAGCACGGGGGAGTGGCATGTGCACGGGGGAGTGGCATGTGCACGGGGGAGTGGCATGAGCACGGGGGAGTGGCATGAGCACGGGGGAGTGGCATGTGCACGGGGGAGTGGCATGTGCAAGGGGGAGTGGCATGTGCACGGGGGAGTGGCATGTGCACGGGGGAGTGGCATGTGAACGGGGGAGTGGCATGTGCACGGGGGAGTGGCATGAGAACGGGGGAGGGGCATGAGCACGGGGAGTGGCATGTGCACGGGGGAGTGGCATGAGAACGGGGGAGGGGCATGAGCACGGGGGAGTGGCATGAGCACGGGGGAGTGGCATGTGCACGGGGGAGTGGCATGTGCACGGGGGAGTGGCATGTGAACGGGGGAGTGGCATGTGAACGGGGGAGTGGCATGTGCACGGGGGAGTGGCATGTGCACGGGGGAGGGGCATGAGCACGGGGGAGTGGCATGTGCATGAGCACGGGGGAGTGGCATGAGCACGGGGGAGTGGCATGTGCACGGGGGAGTGGCATGTGCACGGGGGAGTGGCTTGAGCACGGGGGAGTGGCATGAGCACGGGGGAGTGGCATGAGCACGGGGGAGTGGCATGAGCACGGGGGAGTGGCATGTGCACGGGGGAGTGGCATGAGCACGGGGGAGTGGCATGAGCACGGGGGAGTGGCATGTGCACGGGGGAGTGGCATGAGCACGGGGGAGTGGCATGAGCACGGGGGAGTGGCATGAGCACGGGGGAGTGGCATGTGCACGGGGGAGTGGCATGAGCACGGGGGAGTGGCATGTGCACGGGGGAGGGGCATGTGCACGGGGGAGTGGCATGAGCACGGGGGAGTGGCATGTGCAGGGGGGAGTGGCATGTGCAGGGGGGAGTGGCTTGAGCACGGGGGAGTGGCATGTGCACGGGGGAGTGGCATGTGCACGGGGGAGTGGCATGTGCACGGGGGAGTGGCATGAGAACGGGGGAGTGGCATGTGCATGAGCACGGGGGAGTGGCATGAGCACGGGGGAGTGGCATGAGCACGGGGGAGTGGCATGAGCACGGGGGAGTGGCATGAGCAGGGGGAGTGGCATGTGCACGGGGGAGTGGCATGAGCACGGGGGAGTGGCATGAGCACGGGGGAGGGGCATGTGCACGGGGGAGTGGCATGTACACGGGGGAGGGGCATGTGCACGGGGGAGTGTCATGTGCACGGGGGAGTGGCATGAGCACGGGGGAGTGGCATGAGCAGGGGGGAGTGGCATGAGCACGGGGGAGTGGCATGAGCACGGGGGAGTGGCATGTACACGGGGGAGGGGCATGTGCACGGGGGAGTGGCATGAGCACGGGGGAGTGGCATGAGCACGGGGGAGTGGCATGTGCACGGGGGAGGGGCATGTGTACGGGGGAGTGGCATGAGCACGGGGGAGTGGCATGAGCACGGGGGAGTGGCATGCGCACGGGGGAGTGGCATGAGCACGGGGGAGTGGCATGAGCACGGGGGAGTGGCATGAGCACGGGGGAGTGGCATGAGCACGGGGGAGTGGCATGCGCACGGGGGAGTGGCATGAGCACGGGGGAGTGGCATGAGCACGGGGGAGTGGCATGAGCACGGGGGAGTGGCTTGAGGAGCACGGGGGAGTGGCATGAGCACGGGGGAGTGGCTTGAGGAGCACGGGGGAGTGGCATGAGCACGGGGGAGGGGCATGAGCGCTTCCACCTGAGTTCTCAAATTGCCGAAAAATCGTCCATAGCGCCTTTAATAGGGAATGGAGGGGGGGAAATAAAATAAAATAGATAATAAAAATAAAAAGATAAAAATAAGATAATAATATTAAAATAATGATAATAGAATAGAATAAAATAAAGTAAAAATAGCTAGCACAAGACTAGGTAATACTGTTAGCAGGTAAGTAAACCAAATAAAAACAAAATAGAACACTCTTATTTACAGGTATTGCACATGGTTACATCAGTATTGCACATGAATATGATGGTATTGCACATGAATATGATGATATTGCACATGAATATGATGGTATTGCACATGAATATGATGATATTGCACATGAATATGATGGTATTGCACATGAATATGATGATATTGCACATGAATATGATGGTATTGCACATGAATATGATGATATTGCACATGAATATGATGATATTGCACATGCATATGATGATATTGCACATAAATATGATGGTATTGCACATGTTCAGGGCCAACAGTGTTTGTTGTAGAGTCTGAAGGAGGAAAAGGCAGAGAAAAGGAAATGGGAATTAGAAATTGATATTTTTTATGTTTTTATTTAATTTTTATTTGACGACAAAGAATAAAGCGCATACTTTGAAGACAAGTACAACTACAATACTCCCGCCATAAACAGAGAAGACGCATGCGCAGAAATGCGGACCTCTGAGAGGACTTGTGTTTCCTCTCGCGGCCTCTGGAGGCGCTGCAGGACCATGTGCAGGAGGCGCTCACGCTGCACGCACACGTATGACGACATCAGCGTGCGACAGTGAAACGTGGGACGGAAAAGCATAAACGAAGCACGTGAGACAAACATGGCGTCTGTGGCGGAGCCGGAGGTTCTTCTGGCGCAGAAACTGGCGTCTAACGACAAACCCGCGCGAAGGAAAGCGTTAAAGAAGCTGCGGATCTACATCAGCGCGCGCTCCCGCGCACACACAGGTGAGAGGGGCCCCGAGGGGCCCCTGGGGACCGGGAGAGACACGGGGACCATGAGAGAGACGCGGGGACCGGGAGAGAGACGCGGGGACCGGGGGAGACACGGGGACCGGGAGAGAGACGCGGGGACCGGGAGAGAGACGCGGGGACCGGGGGAGACACGGGGACCGGGGGAGACACGGGGACCGGGGGAGACACGGGGACCGGGGGAGACACGGGGACCGGGAGAGAGACGCGGGGATACTCCTCCTCACCTCCTCCAGAGGAGCAGCACAAACACATGATCATAAGTATTATTCCACCTCCTTTAAAGGAGCCATAACATGCTTTTGTTCACGTTTGGTAGTCTATCCTAAGTGTATAATTGATAATAATAATTGTTGTGCAACACCCTTAACATAATAGTTCAGAAATATCACCCAGACCTTGGACCCGCTCACCAACCCGGAAATGCAGACGGCTTGGTTTGATATTCGCCCCCACCCTTGTGAAGAGCCATCTGGCTCCCCCGCCCAACCCGTGACGTAGTCTCAGAGCGTGTGTGTGCCCCGCCCACCCGTGACGTAGTCTCAGAGCGTGTGTGCCCCGCCCACCCGTGACGTAGTCTCAGAGAGAGCGTGTGTGCCCCGCCCACCCGTGACGTAGTCTCAGAGCGTGTGTGCCCCGCCCACCCGTGACGTAGTCTCAGAGAGAGCGTGTGTGTGCCCCGCCCACCCGTGACGTAGTCTCAGAGCGTGTGTGCCCCGCCCACCCGTGACGTAGTCTCAGAGAGAGCGTGTGTGTGCCCCGCCCACCCGTGACGTAGTCTCAGAGAGAGCGTGTGTGCCCCGCCCACCCGTGACGTAGTCTCAGAGCGTGTGTGTGCCCCGCCCACCCGTGACGTAGTCTCAGAGCGTGTGTGTGCCCCGCCCACCCGTGACGTAGTCTCAGAGCGTGTGTGTGCCCCGCCCACCCGTGACGTAGTCTCAGAGAGAGCGTGTGTGTGCCCCGCCCACCCGTGACGTAGTCTCAGAGCGTGTGTGCCCCGCCCACCCGTGACGTAGTCTCAGAGCGTGTGTGTGCCCCGCCCACCCGTGACGTAGTCTCAGAGAGAGCGTGTGTGTGCCCCGCCCA
Source organism: Eucyclogobius newberryi (assembly GCF_026437365.1). Classification (NCBI taxonomy): domain Eukaryota; kingdom Metazoa; phylum Chordata; class Actinopteri; order Gobiiformes; family Gobiidae; genus Eucyclogobius; species Eucyclogobius newberryi. Next base: position 1,359,139 of record NW_027315768.1, on the reverse strand, counting down.
CCCGTGACGTAGTCTCAGAGTTTCCTCGTAAATCGAAGCAGAAAAACTCTGGAATGGGCTTGTAGGGAGACAGCCGGGGGGAAGAGGGCGGGAGGCGGCAGGGTGAGGGGGGTGGAGAGGGGGGAGGGTGACGCGTGTCTGTGATTATGACACGGTCTTGCCCCACCCCCCGTCAGTTTGTAGATTGGAGGAAAGGAGATAGTCTGTACTAAAGCTAAACACTGCAGGAATCAATCTAAAAACACTCAGGACATAAATGAAGCACAAATAGCAAAGTAAGAAGGTTAAAAGCTCTGAAAAGTCCATTGTGCATGTTATGGGACCTTTAAAGCCGATGCACCAGAAAAAACTTAAAATAAATATAATAATAATTAAATATGGGATGTGCATCAGTCTGTGACGATATATCGCCGTGTCCATATTTTGAACTCAGCCCTTGTTCATGTGTCTCATGTGTCTCATCTGTCTCAGGGTTCTCAGAGGACGAGCTGCTGAAGCTATGGAAAGGTCTCTTCTACTGTCTGTGGATGCAGGACAAGCCTGTCCTTCAGGTAAGACATGTCTAACGCTCTGGACACCGAGATGTCCAACGCTCTGGACACCGAGATGTCCAACGCTCTGGACACCGAGATGTCCAATGCTCTGGACATTGTGGTCTGTATTGTAGGAATTCAGTCATTTATTATTATTTAGTGTTTTTGGCCCCTCCCCGTCTCCAGCGTCTGGCGGTGAGCTAACCGTGGACACACCAGACCTGTCGCCCTGCAGGTGTCCATGAGCTGTGGCCCTGCAGGTGTCCATGAGCTGTCGCCCTGCAGGTGTCCATCCATGAGCTGTCGTCCTGCAGGTGTCCATGAGCTGTGGCCCTGCAGATGTCCATGAGCTGTGGCCCTGCAGGTGTCCATGAGCTGTCGCCCTGCAGGTGTCCATGAGCTGTCGCCCTGCAGGTGTCCATGAGCTGTCGCCCTGCAGGTGTCCATGAGCTGTCGCCCTGCAGGTGTCCATGAGCTGTCGCCCTGCAGGTGTCCATGAGCTGTCGCCCTGCAGATGTCCATGAGCTGTGGCCCTGCAGGTGTCCATGAGCTGTCGCCCTGCAGGTGTCCATGAGCTGTCGCCCTGCAGAGGTGTCCATGAGCTGTGGCCCTGCAGATGTCCATGAGCTGTGGCCCTGCAGGTGTCCATGAGCTGTCGCCCTGCAGGTGTCCATGAGCTGTGGCCCTGCAGATGTCCATGAGCTGTGGCCCTGCAGATGTCCATGAGCTGTGGCCCTGCAGGTGTCCATGAGCTGTCGCCCTGCAGGTGTCCATGAGCTGTCGCCCTGCAGGTGTCCATGAGCTGTGGCCCTGCAGATGTCCATGAGCTGTCGCCCTGCAGGTGTCCATGAGCTGTCGCCCTGCAGGTGTCCATGAGCTGTGGCCCTGCAGGTGTCCATGAGCTGTGGCCCTGCAGGTGTCCATGAGCTGTGGCCCTGCAGGTGTCCATGAGCTGTCGCCCTGCAGGTGTCCATGAGCTGTGGCCCTGCAGATGTCCATGAGCTGTGGCCCTGCAGGTGTCCATGAGCTGTCGCCCTGCAGGTGTCCATGAGCTGTCGCCCTGCAGGTGTCCATGAGCTGTGGCCCTGCAGATGTCCATGAGCTGTGGCCCTGCAGATGTCCATGAGCTGTGGCCCTGCAGGTGTCCATGAGCTGTGGCCCTGCAGGTGTCCATGAGCTGTCGCCCTGCAGGTGTCCATGAGCTGTCGCCCTGCAGATGTCCATGAGCTGTCGCCCTGCAGGTGTCCATGAGCTGTGGCCCTGCAGATGTCCATGAGCTGTGGCCCTGCAGATGTCCATGAGCTGTGGCCCTGCAGGTGTCCATGAGCTGTCGCCCTGCAGGTGTCCATGAGCTGTCGCCCTGCAGGTGTCCATGAGCTGTGGCCCTGCAGATGTCCATGAGCTGTGGCCCTGCAGGTGTCCATGAGCTGTCGCCCTGCAGGTGTCTCCTGCAGAGGTGTCCATGAGCTGTCGCCCTGCAGATGTCCATGAGCTGTGGCCCTGCAGGTGTCCATGAGCTGTGGCCCTGCAGATGTCCATGAGCTGTGGCCCTGCAGGTGTCCATGAGCTGTGGCCCTGCAGGTGTCCATGAGCCGTGGCCCTGTAGGTGTCCATGAGCCGTCGCCCTGCAGGTGTCCATGAGCTGTCGCCCTGCAGGTGTCCATGAGCCGTGGCCCTGCAGGTGTCCATGAGCTGTGGCCCTGCAGGTGTCCATGAGCTGTGGCCCTGCAGGTGTCCATGAGCTGTGGCCCTGCAGGTGTCCATGAGCTGTGGCCCTGCAGGCGTCCATGAGCCGTGGCCCTGCAGGCGTCCATGAGCCGTGGCCCTGCAGGCGTCCATGAGCCGTGGCCCTGCAGGCGTCCATGAGCCGTGGCCCTGCAGGCGTCCATGAGCCGTGGCCCTGCAGGCGTCCATGAGCCGTGGCCCTGCAGGCGTCCATGAGCCGTGGCCCTGCAGGCGTCCATGAGCCGTGGCCCTGCAGGCGTCCATGAGCCGTGGCCCTGCAGGCGTCCATGAGCCGTGGCCCTGCAGGCGTCCATGAGCCGTGGCCCTGCAGGTGTCCATGAGCCGTGCTGTGGCCCTGCAGGCGTCCATGAGCCGTGGCCCTGCAGGCGTCCATGAGCCGTGGCCCTGCAGGTGTCCATGAGCTGTAGCTTGTTGCTTGTCTCGTTGACCACATGCATCACGTGCTAAAGGTCATCTCCTCATGACTGACCCAAAGTGCAGCCATTTCATATCTCACCTTCTCCACAGATGATTTTCCCGCAGCTTTTGGATTCTCTCTCACAATGTGACGTTCTCGAAACGTACGGCCAGTAAATATGTGATCAAATGTTCAAGGTCGGGTTTTTTATTTTGAAATTCAGGTCGGTCGAGTTACAGGAAACACACAAAAAACAGCTGTTACACACTTGGCTCTTAAAGCTCTTAAAGCTCTTTGCTGGACACCTCTGGCGTTGGACACTGTGTGGTCTGGACCCGACTGGACCCTGCAGACTCATGGATAAATCCCCACAGTCACATCATTCACCCAAAAACCTTTGTCCCAGTCTGTGTCAAACTGGGACAAAGTGACCACACAACACCATCTGTCCGTCTGGTCAGACTCTGCTCTGAGGCTGACCACAGTGGCCTCTGTCCTCACTGAGCACCCTGCTGTGCACAAGACGACCATCACTGGGGCTCAGAGGCCGGGGCTCGGAGGCCGGGGCTCGGAGGCCGGGGCTCGGAGGCCGGGGCTCGGAGGCCGGGGCTCGGAGGCCGGGGCTCGGAGGCCGGGGCTCGGAGGCCGGGCCCCGGGCCTAATGCGGGTCCTCACAGCAGTGACGCATCGCATGCTCAGGTGGCTCTGCTGCCACCTGCTGGTTCCAATGGCCAAGTGCAGCCTCTTCACTCCAGCGTTAAGGGCTAAAGACCCCCCTGGACCCGCCCCCTGGATCCGCCCCTCATGGGCACAAGTGGCAAAGGAACCAATTCATCAAGTTCTTTGCAGACACGGGATCTGTAGTTTCAGCTCCATGAACATGTCCAGCTTCTTGCATCAGCAGCTCATGTTCTTGTTTATCCTTCAGGAGGAGCTGTCCACACAGATCTCAGGCCTGATCCACCGCTTCCACAGCTTCAGCGCTCGTGAGTACATGTGCAGCCCACTCTGCCACTGCACTGCACACAGCACCCACAGGTCACAGACACGGCACCCACAGGTCACAGACACGGCACCCACAGGTCACAGACACGGCACCCACAGGTCACAGACACGGCACCCACAGGTCACAGACACGGCACCCACAGGTCACAGACACGGCACCCACAGGTCACAGACACGGCACCCACAGGTCACAGACACGGCACCCACAGGTCACAGACACGGCACCCACAGGTCACAGACACGGCACCCACAGGTCACAGACACGGCACCCACAGGTCACAGACACGGCACCCACAGGTCACAGACACGGCACCCACAGGTCACAGACACGGCACCCACAGGTCACAGACACGGCACCCACAGGTCACAGACACGGCACCCACAGGTCACAGACACGGCACCCACAGGTCACAGACACGGCACCCACAGGTCACAGACACGGCACCCACAGGTCACAGACACGGCACCCACAGGTCACAGACACGGCACCCACAGCTTTAGTTGCTGCTGGTCATGGAGCTCTGCGTGAGACCAAAGTGCCAAATGTCGTTCTTTGTGCTCCAGATCCATTCAACACTAATTAAATATGTAGATGACAAGAAGCTTCTTTTATGGCTTTGATGATTCGTGTAATAGATTCACTGTACAGTGATCCCTCGATATCGTGGTTCACTTTTCGCGCTCTCGCTGCTTCACGGATTTGCATCATGCATTGTGTTCTGCATTCTGATTGGCTAAACAGTCTCTCCGCGTCTTCTCTACCTTTGTCAATAACGTTATGGATGGACATGTACGTAAAACCGCTTGAGAATTGAAGTTTGTGAGGCCGGTGAGAGCGAGCGTGTGAGCTTCAATGTTTTATGCAGTATTTCTTTGTATAATAACTGTAAAAAAAATAAAGGTTTCTACTTCGCGGATTTCGCCTATTGCGGGTTCTTGTTGGAACGTGACCCCCGCGATAAACGAGGGTTCACTGTATTAAAGGTTTCAGCAGTGGTTCTGTCTCAGTGGAAATGCACCTGTGATGACTCCTCCCTCACCTGTGATGACCCCTCCCTCACCTGTGATGACCCCTCCCTCACCTGTGATGACCCCTCCCTCACCTGTGATGACCCCTCCCTCACCTGTGATGACCCCTCCCTCACCTGTGATGACCCCTCCCTCACCTGTGATGACCCCTCCCCTCACTTGTGATGACCCCTCCCTCACTTGTGATGACCCCTCCCTCACCTGTGATGACTCCTCCCTCACCTGTGATGACCCCTCCCTCGCCTGTGATGACCCCTCCCTCGCCTGTGATGACCCCTCCCTCGCCTGTGATGACCCCTCCCTCGCCTGTGATGACCCCTCCCCTCACTTGTGATGACCCCTCCCTCACCTGTGATGACTCCTCCCTCACCTGTGATGACCCCTCCCTCGCCTGTGATGACCCCTCCCTCGCTTGTGATGACCCCTCCCTCACCTGTGATGACCCCTCCCTCACCTGTGATGACCCCTCCCTCACCTGTGATGACCCCTCCCCTCACTTGTGATGACCCCTCCCCTCACTTGTGATGACCCCTCCCTCACTTGTGATGACCCCTCCCTCACTTGTGATGACCCCTCCCTCACTTGTGATGACCCCTCCCTCACCTGTGATGACCCCTCCCCTCACTTGTGATGACCCCTCCCTCACCTGTGATGACTCCTCCCTCACCTGTGATGACCCCTCCCTCGCTTGTGATGACCCCTCCCTCACCTGTGATGACCCCTCCCTCACCTGTGATGACCCCTCCCTCACCTGTGATGACTCCTCCCTCACCTGTGATGACCCCTCCCTCACTTGTGATGACCCCTCCCTCACTTGTGATGACCCCTCCCTCACCTGTGATGACCCCTCCCTCACCTGTGATGACTCCTCCCTCACCTGTGATGACCCCTCCCTCGCCTGTGATGACCCCTCCCTCGCTTGTGATGACCCCTCCCTCACTTGTGATGACCCCTCCCTCACTTGTGATGACCCCTCCCTCACTTGTGATGACCCCTCCCTCACCTGTGATGACCCCTCCCCTCACTTGTGATGACCCCTCCCCTCACTTGTGATGACCCCTCCCTCACTTGTGATGACCCCTCCCTCACCTGTGATGACCCCTCCCCTCACTTGTGATGACCCCTCCCTCACCTGTGATGACCCCTCCCTCACCTGTGATGACCCCTCCCTCACCTGTGATGACTCCTCCCTCACCTGTGATGACCCCTCCCTCACTTGTGATGACCCCTCCCTCACTTGTGATGACCCCTCCCTCACCTGTGATGACCCCTCCCTCACCTGTGATGACTCCTCCCTCACCTGTGATGACCCCTCCCTCGCCTGTGATGACCCCTCCCTCGCTTGTGATGACCCCTCCCTCACCTGTGATGACCCCTCCCTCACCTGTGATGACCCCTCCCTCACCTGTGATGACCCCTCCCTCACCTGTGATGACCCCTCCCCTCACCTGTGATGACCCCTCCCTCACTTGTGATGACCCCTCCCTCACCTGTGATGACCCCTGCCTCACTTGTGATGACCCCTCCCTCACTTGTGATGACCCCTCCCTCACTTGTGATGACCCCTCCCTCACCTGTGATGACCCCTCCCCTCACTTGTGATGACCCCTCCCTCACTTGTGATGACCCCTCCCTCACCTGTGATGACCCCTCCCCTCACCTGTGATGACCCCTCCCTCACCTGTGATGACCATTGTCCTCCCATGTGATGACTCCTCCCTCACCTGTGATGACCCCTCCCCTCACCTGTGATGACCCCTCCCTCACCTGTGATGACCATTGTCCTCCCATGTGATGACTCCTCCCTCACCTGTGATGACCCCTCCCTCACTTGTGATGACCCCTCCCTCACTTGTGATGACCCCTCCCTCACCTGTGATGACTCCTCCCTCACCTGTGATGACTCCTCCCTCACCTGTGATGACTCCTCCCTCACCTGTGATGACTCCTCCCTCACCTGTGATGACCACTGTCCTCACCTGTGATGACCCCTCCCTCACATGTGTGTGTTGTGTCCAGAGCTGCTGTTCCTCCGGACCTTCCTGACCACCGTGAAGCGGGAGTGGACCGGCATCGACCGCCTGCGCATGGACAAGTACTTTCAGGTACAAGAGAACTATTCCCCCTCCTTTACCTCGCTCAACAGCTCCTCCTCCTGCAGGACGGTCACAGCTCCCTCTTTAGCAGCTCCTCCTCCTGCAGGATGGTCACAGCTCCCTCTTTAGCAGCTCCTCCTCCTGCAGGACGGTCACAGCTCCCTCTTTAGCAGCTCCTCCTCCTGCAGGACGGTCACAGCTCCCTCTTTAGCAGCTCCTCCTCCTGCAGGACGGTCACAGCTCCCTCTTTAGCAGCTCCTCCTCCTGCAGGACGGTCACAGCTCCCTCTTTAGCAGCTCCTCCTCCTGCAGGACGGTCACAGCTCCCTCTTTAGCAGCTCCTCCTCCTGCAGGACGGTCACAGCTCCCTCTTTAGCAGCTCCTCCTCCTGCAGGACGGTCACAGCTCCCTCTTTAGCAGCTCCTCCTCCTGCAGGACGGTCACAGCTCCCTCTTTAGCAGCTCCTCCTCCTGCAGGACGGTCACAGCTCCCTCTTTAGCAGCTCCTCCTCCTGCAGGATGGTCACAGCTCCCTCTTTAGCAGCTCCTCCTCCTGCAGGACGGTCACAGCTCCCTCTTTAGCAGCTCCTCCTCCTGCAGGACGGTCACAGCTCCCTCTTTAGCAGTGTCGTGGGACTGTTTGCTGCGTGTCCTCCCCTCTCTCTTATCCCCCACTTCACCCTGGCCTATCCTGTCTAGTAAAGCCTACAGGCCACAAACATCTTAAAATAAATAAATAAAAATGGATACTTGTCCTGTGACGATGTATCGTTCTTTTGAACACAAAAGGGCGTTGTGAACTTAAGCCCGATGTGTCAGAGCTGCAGGATCCATGAACCACATGATGGTGGTTTTCCTCCTCGGGCCACAGTTCATCCATAAGTTTTATCAGTTTGCACTTTGATATGGGGTTATGAACACATTTTTACAACAATATTCCGCTCCACATGTGATTTTGTGGTCCTCCTGAGATGGACATACCTCTTCCCATTCATCAGTCAAATTCAAATGATTCTCTCCTTCCTATTTATTTGTAATATAATATGTAGAATGGCTGCCTGAATCAATAGATGTATATCATTTTAAAGCTCAGATTTCTAAGCTTTAACAAACACATAACCCATCATAGGATTATGGTGGTTGTTGCTTTGTTCAGCCCTTTCCATGTTGCAAGCACAGCTTTTACCTAGGAATTCCTAACTTCTCCAAATAAAGTTCAAACAAACCGTGATGGTTCCTCCCCCAAAGCGTGATGTTTCCTCCCCCAAAGCGTGATGGTTCCTCCCCCAAAGCGTGATGGTTCCTCCCCCAAAGCGTGATGGTTCCTCCCCCAAAGCGTGATGGTTCCTCCCCCAAAGCGTGATGGTTCCTCCCCCAAAGCGTGATGGTTCCTCCCCCAAAGCGTGATGGTTCCTCCCCCAAAGCGTGATGGTTCCTCCCCCAAAGCGTGATGGTTCCTCCCCCAAAGCGTGATGGTTCCTCCCCCAAAGCGTGATGTTTCCTCCCCCAAAGCGTGATGTTTCCTCCCCTGTGCTTCACAGTAGTGATGGTGTTCTTGGTCTCCTCTGACCACATGACTTTCTCCCATGATCTTTTGGATCATCCTGATGGTCATTGGTAAACTTCAGATGGATCTGGACATGTGCTGACTTAAGCAGGAGAACCTTCTGTGCGATGCATGATTTTAAACCATGAGGCGTAGTGTGTTACCATAGTAACCTGGGACTGGGGTCCCAGCTCTCTTCAGGTCATTGACCAGCTCCTCCTGTAGATCTGGGTGATTCTTCACCTTTCTTCTTATTGTTCTTCTTAAGACCCCACGAGGTGAGATCTTTCATGGAGCCTCAGTCTGAGGGAGATTGACAGTCCTCTTCAGCCTCTTCATTTTCTTACAATTCCTCCAACAGTTGATCTTTTTTCAGTCCTTACTCAAGTCGAGACAATTTTATTTGTAGAGTACTTTTCATGTACACAGACAACTCAAAGTGCTTTACCTAGAAACTCATACATTTTACACATTTGCAGTAACTACCAAGAGTATTAAATCAATAAATACAAACTACCAACGTTCCCTCTAAGGTCTCACAGAAAATCTGCACTGCACACAAAATGAAAATCCAACCTGAATTGAAATTAAACTAAATATTCAGTGAGTGACAGGCATGGGTAGACTGGTGGGCCGATGGGTAAATGGGCCAGCGTGGGCTGAGCTGTAGAAGCGAGCAGCGCCGCCGACCCCCGTCAGACCCTGCCTTATCTGGGGGCGGGTCCTGATCTGTCCAGGTTTGTAGAGGATGTTTTCCTCACAGAGCATCATCACAGAAGTTGTTTTTCTTGTTGTTAGCTCCACATTTTAGCACAGCTCTAACATCCACAAAACCGCCTCCTTTCTTTCTCCCACGTGTTTCCTAAAGCCACACGTCTTTTTTGCACCGCGCGTCGTTACTCCTCAGAACTTCTTCCTTGGCAGTAAACACAGCAGAGCCACGCGGGGGAGGGGCGGCCACCCGCGGCATTGTGGGACATGTAGGTTTAGCAATTATAAACGGTTACGAATGTAACTAGGGTTCTATGATTCAATTTGAAAATTAATAAATATAAATTAGAAAAGTTTGGCTACTCCCCCGTGCTCAAGCCACTCCCCCGTGCTCATGCCACTCCCCCGTGCTCATGCCACTCCCCCGTGCTCAAGCCACTCCCCCGTGCTCATGCCACTCCCCCGTGCTCATGCCACTCCCCCGTGCTCATGCCACTCCCCCGTGCTCATGCCACTCCCCCGTGCTCATGCCACTCCCCCGTGCACATGCCACTCCCCCGTGATCATGCCACTCCCCCGTGATCATGCCACTCCCCCGTGATCATGCCACTCCCCCGTGATCATGCCACTCCCCCGTGATCATGCCACTCAAGATTTCCGTCTTCTTCTCAGTCAGCTCCAACTGTCTTTCTCCGTCTTCATTTTGTCGCGTCACTGAGGGAACTATATTATGATAGATCCATGCGCTTAGACACGCTGAAACGTGGGACGAGCCGCACACGGCTGCAGGTGAGCGGTAGGTGCGTTTTATGATTGATACGTGGCAGGACTAATCGGCCGTCCACACCACAAGGAAATAAGACTCAGATTTGGGTCAAAAAAATCGTCCATTCAACGTTTAGATAGTATAGATTAAACTAAGAAGCTAATGTGTTTGCACGAGGCACTGACTTCTCAGACTGCTGCAGCGCTGCATCAACAATATAATATACTGTATATAATATACTGTTAGGGCTCATAACTCAAGGGGACAATGGGAGAAATGTTTCATTCTTATCCAGTTAACATATTCTTAGTCAGGCTTAGTCCTCTTAAATAGGCCTCAATCCGTCTGTATTAAACACCTGGCATTAACGGGCTACATTACATTTTAATATTAATGAGCATTTTACTCTCTTGACTCTTACATCTTCTGCTTGTGCTGTTTACTCAAGTAGAGATGGGCCCAACAGGATATTTCTGCTGATACGATCACATCGTTTGTATTTTTTTTTTCTTATAATAATAATATATTATTATATTCATTCATTAATTTGATTCATTTATACAGGGAAAACCCAATGAGAATCTGTTTAAAACGACACAAAAGAATGATACTGACATAACATGGTAAAATATAGTGGAAAGCATAATCCCCCTTTAAATGAAGACGATGGAGTGATGATGATTTGAAACGATCTTGATTCATTCAAATGCAAAGAGTGATCCAGACGTGACGTTCATTTGGACTTGTCTGTTTTTGTGTTTGCAGCTGGTGCGCTTCATGTTCAGACAAATGTTTGAACTGCTGCAGAGGAGCCAGTGGGACCCCAGGTATGAGGCCCGCACCACACCACCGAGTGTGAGGCCCGCACCACACCACCGAGTGTGAGGCCCGCACCACACCACCGAGTGTGAGGCCCGCACCACACCACCGAGTGTGAGGCCCGCACCACACCACCGAGTGTGAGGCCCGCACCACACCACCGAGTGTGAGGCCCGCACCACACCACCGAGTGTGAGGCCCGCACCACACCACCGAGTGTGAGGCCCGCACCACACCACCGAGTGTGAGGCCCGCACCACACCACCGAGTGTGAGGCCCGCACCACACCACCGAGTGTGAGGCCCGCACCACACCACCGAGTGTGAGGCCCGCACCACACCACCGAGTGTGAGGCCCGCACCACACCACCGAGTGTGAGGCCCGCACCACACCACCGAGTGTGAGGCCCGCACCACACCACCGAGTGTGAGGCCCGCACCACACCACCGAGTGTGAGGCCCGCACCACACCACCGAGTGTGAGGCCCGCACCACACCACCGAGTGTGAGGCCCGCACCACACCACCGAGTGTGAGGCCCGCACCACACCACCGAGTGTGAGGCCCGCACCACACCACCGAGTGTGAGGCCCGCACCACACCACCGAGTGTGAGGCCCGCACCACACCACCGAGTGTGAGGCCCGCACCACACCACCGAGTGTGAGTGTGATTATAGAGACTCTGGCACCAGCAGGAGGCCGGTCCATGTTTAGTCCTGACTCTGGCACCAGCAGGAGGTCGGTCCATGTTTTGTCCTGACTCTGGCACCAGCAGGAGGCCGGTCCATGTTTAGTCCTGACTCTGGCACCAGCAGGAGGCCGGTCCATGTTTAGTCCTGACTCTGGCACCAGCAGGAGGCCGGTCCATGTTTAGTCCTGACTCTGGCACCAGCAGGAGGCCGGTCCATGTTTAGTCCTGACTCTGGCACCAGCAGGAGGCCGGTCCATGTTTAGTCCTGACTCTGGCACCAGCAGGAGGCCGGTCCATGTTTTGTCCTGACTCTGGCACCAGCAGCAGGCCGGTCCATGTTTAGTCCTGACTCTGGCACCAGCAGGAGGCCGGTCCATGTTTAGTCCTGACTCTGGCACCAGCAGGAGGCCGGTCCATGTTTAGTCCTGACTCTGGCACCAGCAGGAGGCCGGTCCATGTTTAGTCCTGACTCTGGCACCAGCAGGAGGCCGGTCCATGTTTAATCCTGACTGTGGGCACCAGCAGGAGGCCGGTCCATGTTTAATCCTGACTCTAGCACCAGCAGGAGGCCGCTCCATGTTTAGTCCTGACTCTGGCACCAGCAGGAGGCCGGTCCATGTTTAGTCCTGACTCTGGCACCAGCAGGAGGCCGGTCCATGTTTAGTCCTGACTCTGGCACCAGCAGGAGGCCGGTCCATGTTTAGTCCTGACTCTGGCACCAGCAGGAGGCCGGTCCATGTTTAGTCCTGACTCTGGCACCAGCAGGAGGCCGGTCCATGTTTAATCCTGACTGTGGGCACCAGCAGGAGGCCGGTCCATGTTTAATCCTGACTCTAGCACCAGCAGGAGGCCGGTCCATGTTTAGTCCTGACTCTGGCACCAGCAGGAGGCCGGTCCATGTTTAGTCCTGACTCTGGCACCAGCAGGAGGCCGGTCCATGTTTAGTCCTGACTCTGGCACCAGCAGGAGGCCGGTCCATGTTTAGTCCTGACTCTGGCACCAGCAGGAGGCCGGTCCATGTTTTGTCCTGACTCTGGCACCAGCAGCAGGCCGGTCTATGTTTAGTCCTGACTCTGGCACCAGCAGGAGGCCGGTCCATGTTTAGTCCTGACTCTGGCACCAGCAGGAGGCCGGTCCATGTTTAGTCCTGACTCTGGCACCAGCAGGAGGCCGGTCCATGTTTTGTCCTGACTCTGGCACCAGCAGGAGGCCGCTCCATGTTTAGTCCTGACTCTGGCACCAGCAGGAGGCCGGTCCATGTTTAGTCCTGACTCTGGCACCAGCAGGAGGCCGGTCCATGTTTAGTCCTGACTCTGGCACCAGCAGGAGGCCGGTCCATGTTTAGTCCTGACTCTGGCACCAGCAGGAGGCCGGTCCATGTTTAGTCCTGACTCTGGCACCAGCAGGAGGCCGGTCCATGTTTAGTCCTGACTCTGGCACCAGCAGGAGGCCGGTCCATGTTTAGTCCTGACTCTGGCACCAGCAGGAGGCCGGTCCATGTTTAGTCCTGACTCTGGCACCAGCAGGAGGCCGGTCCATGTTTAGTCCTGACTCTGGCACCAGCAGGAGGCCGGTCCATGTTTAGTCCTGACTCTGGCACCAGCAGGAGGCCGGTCCATGTTTAGTCCTGACTCTGGCACCAGCAGGAGGCCGGTCCATGTTTAGTCCTGACTCTGGCACCAGCAGGAGGCCGGTCCATGTTTAGTCCTGACTCTGGCACCAGCAGGAGGCCGGTCCATGTTTAGTCCTGACTCTGGCACCAGCAGGAGGCCGGTCCATGTTTAGTCCTGACTCTGGCACCAGCAGGAGGCCGGTCCATGTTTAGTCCTGACTCTGGCACCAGCAGGAGGCCGGTCCATGTTTAGTCCTGACTCTGGCACCAGCAGGAGGCCGGTCCATGTTTAGTCCTGACTCTGGCACCAGCAGGAGGCCGGTCCATGTTTAGTCCTGACTCTGGCACCAGCAGGAGGCCGGTCCATGTTTAGTCCTGACTCTGGCACCAGCAGGAGGCCGGTCCATGTTTAGTCCTGACTCTGGCACCAGCAGGAGGCCGGTCCATGTTTAGTCCTGACTCTGGCACCAGCAGGAGGCCGGTCCATGTTTAGTCCTGACTCTGGCACCAGCAGGAGGCCGGTCCATGTTTAGTCCTGACTCTGGCACCAGCAGGAGGCCGGTCCATGTTTAGTCCTGACTCTGGCACCAGCAGGAGGCCGGTCCATGTTTAGTCCTGACTCTGGCACCAGCAGGAGGCCGGTCCATGTTTAGTCCTGACTCTGGCACCAGCAGGAGGCCGGTCCATGTTTAGTCCTGACTCTGGCACCAGCAGGAGGCCGGTCCATGTTTAGTCCTGACTCTGGCACCAGCAGGAGGCCGGTCCATGTTTAGTCCTGACTCTGGCACCAGCAGGAGGCCGCTCCATGTTTAGTCCTGACTCTGGCACCAGCAGGAGGCCGCTCCATGTTTAGTCCTGACTCTGGCACCAGCAGGAGGCCGCTCCATGTTTAGTCCTGACTCTGGCACCAGCAGGAGGCCGCTCCATGTTTAGTCCTGACTCTGGCACCAGCAGGAGGCCGCTCCATGTTTAGTCCTGACTCTGGCACCAGCAGGAGGCCGGTCCATGTTTAGTCCTGACTCTGGCACCAGCAGGAGGCCGGTCCATGTTTAGTCCTGACTCTGGCACCAGCAGGAGGCCGCTCCATGTTTAGTCCTGACTCTGGCACCAGCAGGAGGCCGCTCCATGTTTAGTCCTGACTCTGGCACCAGCAGGAGGCCGGTCCATGTTTAGTCCTGACTCTGGCACCAGCAGGAGGCCGGTCCATGTTTAGTCCTGACTCTGGCACCAGCAGGAGCCCGGTCCATGTTTAGTCCTGACTCTGGCACCAGCAGGAGGCCGGTCCATGTTTAGTCCTGACTCTGGCACCAGCAGGAGGCCGGTCCATGTTTAGTCCTGACTCTGGCACCAGCAGGAGGCCGGTCCATGTTTAGTCCTGACTCTGGCACCAGCAGGAGGCCGGTCCATGTTTAGTCCTGACTCTGGCACCAGCAGGAGCCCGGTCCATGTTTAGTCCTGACTCTGGCACCAGCAGGAGGCCGGTCCATGTTTAGTCCTGACTCTGGCACCAGCAGGAGGCCGGTCCATGTTTAGTCCTGACTCTGGCACCAGCAGGAGGCCGGTCCATGTTTAGTCCTGACTCTGGCACCAGCAGGAGGCCGGTCCATGTTTAGTCCTGACTCTGGCACCAGCAGGAGGCCGGTCCATGTTTAGTCCTGACTCTGGCACCAGCAGGAGGCCGGTCCATGTTTAGTCCTGACTCTGGCACCAGCAGGAGCCCGGTCCATGTTTAGTCCTGACTCTGGCACCAGCAGGAGGCCGGTCCATGTTTAGTCCTGACTCTGGCACCAGCAGGAGGCCGGTCCATGTTTAGTCCTGACTCTGGCACCAGCAGGAGGCCGGTCCATGTTTAGTCCTGACTCTGGCACCAGCAGGAGGCCGGTCCATGTTTAGTCCTGACTCTGGCACCAGCAGGAGGCCGGTCCATGTTTAGTCCTGACTCTGGCACCAGCAGGAGGCCGGTCCATGTTTAGTCCTGACTCTGGCACCAGCAGGAGGCCGGTCCATGTTTAGTCCTGACTCTGGCACCAGCAGGAGGCCGGTCCATGTTTAGTCCTGACTCTGGCACCAGCAGGAGGCCGGTCCATGTTTAGTCCTGACTCTGGCACCAGCAGGAGGCCGGTCCATGTTTAGTCCTGACTCTGGCACCAGCAGGAGGCCGTTAGTCTAATCTACTGGAGACAAACACATGGATAAGTCTCTCCAAGTCTGGTTTAGACACTATATTTTTTATGTTGTTAGATGGTAAAAAGCTGCTATTTGACGAGGCTGTTAATTATTGCCCCGCTGTTTCTAACTTTATTAGTAGATGTTCCAGAGCGGGAGAGACATTGCTCTGAATAACCTGTTCCTTGTCCAGTTGCGTAGGCCTGTTCCTGGAGCTGGTGTCCTGTGAGCTGCTGCAGGCTGGAGCGCCCTCTGTAGGCCTGCAGCTGCATGTGCTGGACCTGTACCTGAGGGAGCTGGCTGTGGTCGGAGCACCGGAGGTGGGTCTACAGTTGAGATCAGGGCGTGTCAGACAAACATACAGTACATCTGTAAAGTATTCACAGCTTTTTCCACATTTTGTTATGTTACAGCCTTATTCCAAAATGTATACAATTCATTAAAATTCAGGTTATTGAACATGATT
This sequence comes from Eucyclogobius newberryi, assembly GCF_026437365.1. Classification (NCBI taxonomy): domain Eukaryota; kingdom Metazoa; phylum Chordata; class Actinopteri; order Gobiiformes; family Gobiidae; genus Eucyclogobius; species Eucyclogobius newberryi. Next base: position 1,343,559 of record NW_027315768.1, on the reverse strand, counting down.
TGGAAAAGCACATCAGGACACTCAAGACGATCACTGTCAATAAATGGATTCATGATGATCTTGCTAAGTTTTGTGCACGTGACTGGCGAGAGTCTGATGAGAACAAAGGTGTTGTCATCGCTCTGAAGTGAAAAGTCTGCCATGAGTTCTGTAGAGACAGAATCCCTCCGTTTTTTTAAGTTATAACTGTGCAAGGGAGTAATCTAGGGAGTACTCTACTCAAGGGAGTAGTTGCAGTAGTTGCTGTAGTTGCAGTAGTTGCTGTAGTTGCAGTAGTTGCAGTAGTTGCTGTAGTTGCTGTAGTTGCTGTAGTTGCAGTAGTTGCAGTAGTTGCAGTAGTTGCTGTAGTTGCAGTAGTTGCTGTAGTTGCAGTAGTTGCTGTAGTTGCAGTAGTTGCTGTAGTTGCTGTAGTTGCAGTAGTTGCAGTAGTTGCAGTAGTTGCAGTAGTTGCTGTAGTTGCTGTAGTTGCTGTAGTTGCAGTAGTTGCTGTAGTTGCTGTAGTTGCTGTAGTTGCTGTAGTTGCAGTAGTTGCAGTAGTTGCTGTAGTTGCAGTAGTTGCAGTAGTTGCAGTAGTTGCTGTAGTTGCTGTAGTTGCTGTAGTTGCTGTAGTTGCTGTAGTTGCTGTAGTTGCAGTAGTTGCAGTAGTTGCAGTAGTTGCTGTAGTTGCAGTAGTTGCTGTAGTTGCTGTAGTTGCTGTAGTTGCAGTAGTTGCAGTAGTTGCTGTAGTTGCAGTAGTTGCAGTAGTTGCTGTAGTTGCTGTAGTTGCAGTAGTTGCAGTAGTTGCTGTAGTTGCTGTAGTTGCTGTAGTTGCTGTAGTTGCAGTAGTTGCAGTAGTTGCTGTAGTTGCTGTAGTTGCTGTAGTTGCAGTAGTTGCAGTAGTTGCAGTAGTTGCAGTAGCTGCAGTAGTTGCTGTAGTTGCTGTAGTTGCAGTAGTTGCAGTAGTTGCAGTAGTTGCTGTAGTTGCAGTAGTTGCAGTAGTTGCTGTAGTTGCAGTAGTTGCTGTAGTTGCAGTAGTTGCAGTAGTTGCAGTAGTTGCTGTAGTTGCTGTAGTTGCTGTAGTTGCAGTAGTTGCTGTAGTTGCTGTAGTTGCAGTAGTTGCAGTAGTTGCAGTAGTTGCTGTAGCTGCAGTAGTTGCAGTAGTTGCTGTAGTTGCAGTAGTTGCAGTAGTTGCAGTAGTTGCTGTAGTTGCAGTAGTTGCTGTAGTTGCTGTAGTTGCAGTAGTTGCAGTAGTTGCAGTAGTTGCAGTAGTTGCTGTAGTTGCTGTAGTTGCTGTAGTTGCAGTAGTTGCTGTAGTTGCTGTAGTTGCTGTAGTTGCTGTAGTTGCAGTAGTTGCAGTAGTTGCTGTAGTTGCAGTAGTTGCAGTAGTTGCAGTAGTTGCAGTAGTTGCTGTAGTTGCTGTAGTTGCTGTAGTTGCTGTAGTTGCTGTAGTTGCTGTAGTTGCAGTAGTTGCAGTAGTTGCAGTAGTTGCTGTAGTTGCAGTAGTTGCTGTAGTTGCTGTAGTTGCTGTAGTTGCAGTAGTTGCAGTAGTTGCTGTAGTTGCTGTAGTTGCAGTAGTTGCAGTAGTTGCTGTAGTTGCTGTAGTTGCAGTAGTTGCAGTAGTTGCTGTAGTTGCTGTAGTTGCTGTAGTTGCTGTAGTTGCAGTAGTTGCAGTAGTTGCTGTAGTTGCTGTAGTTGCTGTAGTTGCAGTAGTTGCAGTAGTTGCAGTAGTTGCAGTAGCTGCAGTAGTTGCTGTAGTTGCTGTAGTTGCAGTAGTTGCAGTAGTTGCAGTAGTTGCTGTAGTTGCAGTAGTTGCAGTAGTTGCTGTAGTTGCAGTAGTTGCTGTAGTTGCTGTAGTTGCAGTAGTTGCAGTAGTTGCTGTAGTTGCTGTAGTTGCTGTAGTTGCAGTAGTTGCAGTAGTTGCAGTAGTTGCTGTAGCTGCAGTAGTTGCAGTAGTTGCTGTAGTTGCAGTAGTTGCAGTAGTTGCAGTAGTTGCAGTAGTTGCTGTAGTTGCTGTAGTTGCAGTAGTTGCAGTAGTTGCTGTAGTTGCAGTAGTTGCAGTAGTTGCAGTAGTTGCAGTAGTTGCTGTAGTTGCTGTAGTTGCTGTAGTTGCAGTAGTTGCAGTAGTTGCTGTAGTTGCTGTAGTTGCAGTAGTTGCAGTAGTTGCAGTAGTTGCAGTAGTTGCAGTAGTTGCAGTAGTTGCAGTAGTTGCAGTAGTTGCTGTAGTTGCTGTAGTTGCTGTAGTTGCAGTAGTTGCAGTAGTTGCAGTAGTTGCTGTAGCTGCAGTAGCTGCAGTAGTTGCAGTAGTTGCAGTAGTTGCAGTAGTTGCAGTAGTTGCTGTAGTTGCTGTAGTTGCTGTAGTTGCTGTAGTTGCTGTAGTTGCTGTAGTTGCAGTAGTTGCAGTAGTTGCAGTAGTTGCAGTAGTTGCAGTAGTTGCAGTAGTTGCTGTAGTTGCTGTAGTTGCAGTAGTTGCAGTAGTTGCAGTAGTTGCAGTAGTTGCTGTAGTTGCTGTAGTTGCAGTAGTTGCAGTAGTTGCAGTAGTTGCTGTAGTTGCAGTAGTTGCTGTAGTTGCTGTAGTTGCTGTAGTTGCAGTAGTTGCTGTAGTTGCTGTAGTTGCAGTAGTTGCTGTAGTTGCAGTAGTTGCTGTAGTTGCAGTAGTTGGAGCGTGCTTGCCTCCAGACTGGGGTGAAGGTTCATCCTCCACAAGACGATGACCTAAGCACCCAGTCCCTGGCACTATATCTAATAAACTCTTTTCCATGACATGCTAAATGGAATATAACCAAAGTTTCAGACAAATCGGACAATGTTGTCATTTCATGGAGTAGATGGGTCGTACAATTATCCATTCACAATATTCGGGCCACAATCGCGGTGCTCAGTAGGTCAGTGCGTGTGGCCATGACACGCCATTGAAGAAACAAAGGGTTTTCCATGGCGTGCCATGCGGAAAACGCAAGGAATCTTTTTTTTTTTTTAATTGTCTGATTATTGGATTTCAATATCAATATCTAAAACCTGCATTACTCTAATTTTAGCTTTGGCCTTGTGTGCTCCATCAATTTGAATATTCTACTTAAAAGTTCCTGTGTCTCTCGGTCCATAGGCTTGACTCCAGGGCGGCTCTGCAGAGCCTTTATTTGAGCAGGAGTGTTATGAGGCAGACGTTTACATTTATCTGGTTCACTCGGGCACTTTTAGTGCAGTTTTGCAAATGTTTAGTGTGTCAGACTGCCATTGGTTCATAGGCAGGTGTGGAAGGTCCTAGAGCCAAACTGTACAATATGGGGTCTGACTGACTCTTAGGATCAAGGGAACATCTTGGAAATTACTAATACTTTAACAATTTAAAGGGCCCATATCATGCTAAATCGCTTTTAGAGACTCTTGGGACCACCAGAAGGCTCTACCTCCTACTGTGCTTTTAGAGACTCTTGGGACCAGAAGGCTCTACCTCCTACTGTGCTTTTAGAGACTCTTGGGACCACCAGAAGGCTCTACCTCCTACTGTGCTTTTAGAGACTCTTGGGACCAGAAGGCTCTACCTCCTACTGTGCTTTTAGAGACTCTTGGCACCACCAGAAGCATTTAGAGAGTGAAGAGCTCTGTTTGGATGATATGGTTCTAGAGCATCTTTGAGGTGGGAGGGGCCATGTCATTTATGGCTTTGTAAGTCAGGAGGAGGAGTTTAAATGTGATTCTAAACTGGACAGGAGCCAGTGAAGAGACTCCAGCACTGGCGTAATGTGCTCTCTTCTTTTAGTTCCTGTTAGTAATCTTGCTGCTGCATTTTGAACCAGTTGAAAGCTTTTTATGGAGCTTTTAGGACACGCTGCGAGCAGGAGTTACAGTAGTTTAACCTTCAGCATCACTTTTAGGCCGGAGTCTTCAGATTTTGGCTTTATTGCGCAAATGGAAATGAGAGCTCCTGGTCAAATAAGACTGAGGTTTCTTACAGTAGAACTGGAGGACCAGCACAATGACCTCCAGCACAATGACCTCCAGCACAATGACCTGTTTTTTCAGGGTTAAGAAGCAGGTAGTTTAGTGTCATCCAGGTTTTTATCTCCTTCACACAAGTACTAAGTCTGTCTCCATGATCGCTCTGATCAGGTTCATTGATAAATACAGCTGAGTGTCATCTGCAGAGCAGTGAAAGTTAATGCCATGTGACCTGATCATGTGACCTAATGGCAGCATATAAATGGGAAACAGAACTGGACCCAGTACTGATCCCTGAGGCACACCGTAAGTTACTTTAGAACAGGGGGAGGAGCTCTGGTTTACATGAACAAACTGGTACATATCAGATGAATAGGATTTTAACCAGTTGAGGGCGGGGCCTCTGAGGGCGGGGCCTCTGACAAATACATCACATTCTAACCTCTGCAGTAGAACGTTGTGGTCGATGGTGTCAAAGGCTGAGGTCAGAACCAGGATTGAGACCAGTCCATCTGTGGTGGGCTCTGGACCCTGCTGTGGTGGGCTCTGAACCCTGCTGTGGTGGGCCCTGAAACCTACTGTGGTGGGCTCTGAACCCTGCTGTGGTGGGGCCCTGAACCCTGCTGTGGTGGGGCCCTGAACCCTGCTGTGGTGGGGCCCTGAACCCTGCTGTGGTGGGGCCCTGATCCCTGCTGTGGTGGGGCCCTGAACCCTGCTGTGGTGGGGCCCTGAACCCTGCTGTGGTGGGCTCCGGACCCTGCTGTGGTGGGCTCCGAACCCTGCTGTGGTGGGCTCCGAACCCTGACTGGAAAAATTCACTTAAGTGATTGTCCTGTAGGTGGCGACAAAGCTGTTTAACTACAACCTTTTCAAGGATTTTTAGAGACAAAGGGTTTATCATGTTCTAGCGCTTTGTTCATGTGAGTGCAGTTCTTGGTTGTACCAGGAGGAGGCGCTTTGGCCTATTGACCTTCTGTTTTAACGGAGCTGCAGCATCAAGAGCAGACTTCAGAGAATTCATGGTCAAGTGGTCAGATCGGTCACTTCCCCTGGACTAAAGCTGTTCTCAGGATCACATGACATGATCACATGAACACACATGATCACATGACGTGATCACATGACGCGATCACATGACGCGATCACATGACGCGATCACATGACGCGATCACATGACGCGATCACATGACGCGATCACATGACGCGATCACATGACGCGATCACATGACGCGATCACATGACGCGATCACATGACGCGATCACATGACGCGATCACATGACGCGATCACATGACGCGATCACATGACGCGATCACATGACGCGATCACATGACGCGATCACATGACGCGATCACATGACGCGATCACATGACGCGATCACATGACGCGATCACATGACGCGATCACATGACGCGATCACATGACATGATCACATGACATGATCACATGACATGTCACTGAATATTGGCTCTATTATTTCTTTGAATTTTGAGATAGATTTTTCAGATATTGTCCTTTTCGTTATAACTTTTTTCTGTGGCTGATGATCTTTAAGAATAAACTGAAAGGTAATTATGAAATGATCTGACAATATAGAGTTTTGAGGGAGGACAATGAGGTCACTAATCTCTGTTCCATACATTAGGACAAGATCCAGAGTGTTCTTGTGAGTGTGAGTCACTTTATTTACATTCTGAGTGAAACCGATGCTGTCTAACAAGGCGCTGAAGGCGTTACTGAGAGAGTCATCACTCACGTTCACATGGATATTAAAGTCTCCAGCTATGACTATTTTATCACAGGCTAACACTAAGTTTGATATAAACTCTGTTAAAAACTCTGAATAGGGACCAGGAGGTAGATAACTATGAACCAAACTCCTTTTTGGTTTCTCATATTGGACACGTGATTGACACATGAGGCTTTAAATGAGTGAAATGCATTGTTAGTTTTAGGATTTGTGGGTCGCTTGAGTGTGAGATCACTACCACGCCCACCTCTGTGCTCCTGGAGGTCTGACAGTTAACATGGGTGGGGTTTACATGGGTGGGTGGGGTTTACATGGGTGGGTGGGGTTTACATGGGTGGGTGGGGTTTACATGGGTGGGTGGGGTTTACATGGGTGGGTGGGGTTAACATGGGTGGGTGGGGTTAACATGGGTGGGTGGGGTTAACATGGGTGGGTGGGGTTTACATGGGTGGGTGGGGTTAACATGGGTGGGTGGGGTTAACATGGGTGGGTGGGGTTAACATGGGTGGGTGGGGTTAACATGGGTGGGTGGGGTTAACATGGGTGGGTGGGGTGGACTCATTTAGTCTGACATAATCATCTTGTTGAAGCCAAGTTTCAGTTCGAGCTGAAGATCTATGTTATAATCACTAATTAATTCTTTAACTAAAAGTGATTTAGAGGAAATTGATCTAATGTTTAGCCGTCCACATTTTTTATGTTCATTCATTTGTTTGTGTCATTTGGTCTGAGCCTGAAAGTTTTTCTGAGGTTTGACTTTATGTCATTGTTCACACAAGGGACACACAGTCTCTGTCTGCCTCTGAACACTTCACATGTGACAGAGCGGGCAGGAGCTCAGCGACAGAGGAGCTCATGGTCACTTTAGGCCACTAAGACTATCGGTCAAATTCTGAACTAATAGGGATGAACCCTCTGAAGCGGGAGTCCTTTTTTGCCCTCAGGCATCTGTCTGCACTTGTGTCCTTAATAAACATGATGTGAAATGAATTCAATAATAGATTCAATGGCCTATATTTGACAGAAAAGTGATATTTTATCTGATATTTAATTTTGGGGATTTTTTTTTTTCACACCAATGATCGAGGGCCGGCCTCCGCTACAGGCCTGGATTCAAATATGGCCCTCGGAGGAAAATAATTGCCCAGCCCTGATCTAGATAAGCAGCTGTTGAATGCTGAAAGAGGCTGTACAGTTCAGCATTTATCCGTTGGGCAGAGGACCAGAAAATATTAGTGTCTGACATCGGCTTCACCAATTCACACTCTGCACCTAAATGTTCCGAAAAAATTTGAAAGATGTCTTCCGCATTTGAGACACGTGACCGGCGGTGGTTGGACCGGTCCGGCGATATGATGGATATCTACATATCTATATATATAATGATATATATATATATATATATCTATATATATAATGATATATATATATATATATATATCTATATATATAATGATATATATATATATATATATATATATATATATATATATATATATATATATCTATATATCTATATATATATATATATATATATATATATATATATATATATATATATATATATATATATATATATATATATATATATATATATATATATATATATATATATATATATATATATATATATATATATATATATATATATATATATATATATGATAGATGTATATGTATGATATTGGTGTGTTTTTGTCATCCCTAACAGTGATTGGTGTGAATGTCACGTTTTTCTCTTGCAGCTCACTGCTGAGCAGAACCTCATTTTCATCCAACCATTCATGAAAACAGCTGCAAAAACCAAAGAGTAAGTTGAAACACGAGTGTTCTTTCTCTCTTGGTTTTGGGGTTAGGGGGATATTTCCCGATGCTTATGGCTGACACTCTCCGTCTCCTCCCTCTGCAGCCGCGCCCTGTTCAGGGCCATCTGCAGCAGCATCTTCAGCACCATCATTGACCAGGCACCTTTCGCCATCCAGGAGCTTCTGGAGGAGCTGGAGCAGGACTCAGGAGCCTCAGAGGACCAGGAGGATCAGGATGAGCCAGAGGCAAAGTTGAAGATCGGAGCAGAAGCAAAGAAGGCTGAAGCCAGAGGACAGATGAACGGTCAGAACCACCACCATACTGACCACATGTCACGCATCACCCACTTCTGCCTTAAGCCTTTCCACTGGTCTGTAGCACGTCTCACTACCACACACAGCCTTCTCTCTGGAGCTTTTGAAACTGAAGTGTCCCACATAAACAGTGAGTTAGTTTTTTTAGAACTCAGATATATATATATATTTTTTTTATAAATAATTAGTTCCCGTCGGTAGGTTTTATTTGGCAGATACTACAGGGTGAAGTGGGCATAAGACTGTGGAAGGACACGCAGCAAACTGTAGAGGACTGGATTCAAACTCGAGACGCTGCCTGCCCCACACATCAGGCAAATGTGCTCTCCACACCACCACCAGAGCCATACATTTGAATAAGAAGCACAAAAGGAGAAAAAGACAGTGCTGACTCCTCGTCAGTATCAGTTTTCCTGCCCCAGGTTTGGCTTTTGACCTGTCCTTAAAAATGACCCGAGGCAGAAGTCTCCTCTTCCTCCAGCACCAGCAGTGATGACATCCTGCCACTAGGGCGGGGTATTACTTTGTACCTCACGATAGAGTACGTATCCCCATACAAGGAACTTGATACGATGCGCGTCCCGATTCATGATATCCATTAAAACCGATGTTGGAAGTTTACTCAAATGATGTTTTTATTAAGTGGAATAACGACATGCATTAGAATGTCATGTTAACACGTCCTCATGCTCAGAACTGTCCCATGATGAAGTCACATGTACAGCTCCTCACACTCAGCAGGAGGTTCAGATCTTGGACATTTCTAATTACTTTATGTTTAAGCATATACGCATCTCTGAATCGATACACCAAGCTGCGAAATAGACGGGGGCCCGGGGCCCTCAAGCAGTTGAATCTCCGGCGGGCCCTCGGTTTGAAATAGGAGGGGGCCCGCGGTGCCCCTCCTTGAAAAAAATCAAGATTTAACTAGTAATTTGGCCATATTCGGGGCATTTTCATCGCTTAAGTTTTGCTTTGACAGACATGCCACTTCGCAGTATTCTTGCTTGTCATTCTGTGAAAGCGGGCATCTGATTGGCCGCTGCGTTCGTGTTGCGTTCACGTGTCCTCGGAAATGTCTAATTTTCGGGGCAATGTATATATGTAGGGATGCAGACCTAAACCCACGTTCAGGTTCAAGTCCGGATTCGAATCCAGAGGTTCAGGTTCAGGTCTGGACCTAATGAGTCCGGACCTGAACTCAGGCCATTTTTGAATAATGTTATAACAGCGTAACACAAGCTACTTCGCTAAATTAAGTTGAACACTTGAACAAGGACGACTATCAAACACAAGGCTTAATTGTGGTGAAATAAACTCAATTTATCTGGTTTATTCACTGTTTATTAACAGAAGTTACAACTTACACATCACAAGCTGCTAACTGCGAGCTACGAGCTAACACACATTCATGTGTTTTACTAGAGGAACAACTCCTGAACAAGAGCATGTTGAGTATTGGTATTGGAGCAGCTGCTTCAGCTGACACTATGTTTGTAAGTGTGTTACTGGTTTGACTGGGCTGTTCCCACACCTGACGTTTAATGCTTCAGATACATTTACACTCTTTAATTTTGCAGATCCATTGGCATCAAAGTCATGTAAAAACCTTCAAAAACAGTCAACTAGAACCACTATAAATCAATCAACTTAGCAGTATCAAAAATAGATTAAAGCCGCAAGCCGCCGGCCTTCCGACTCTCTGCATTTTCCAGAGATGGCGCTAACGCAATTGTCTAAGAACTAAGACAGTGACACATTGGACATGTACAATGCTGTGCTTAACCAGTGCAAATGAACACAAATGTGGGTCAAATGTGCAGCTTCAGCGCACAGAGACCGTGACACTTGGAATAAAAATATGGATAACTTTTGATGCTCCGCTTGTGTAGATTATTTTCCCCAAATATGAACTTGATTGAGCTATTGCCCACAGAGGAGTTCATTAAAGTGTGAAGCATAAATGTGAACATTTCAAGGATTTGGCGTTTTTCCCATTTGTGACATATATTTACGGCTCTACCGCACAGAGACCCTAGTACTTAAAATCAAAATATGGATAAGTTTTGATGCCCCGCTTGTGTAGATGATTCTCCCCAAATATGAACTTGATCGGACAATCGCCCTAGGAGGAGTTCGTTAAAGTGTGAAGTGTAAAAATGTGGTGATTTGAACAATTTCGCGATTTTCCCATAAGGATATCATGGGATGTTTCTGTCATCGTTACGGTTACGCCGTACAAAATATGACTTTGGCTCTCATACTTTTATGATCAGGATGGCAAATTAGAATTTTGTGCAAAATATAATGTCATTTGGAAAAACTCTATTGTTTATAGGCCACTCTGAAGGCCAAATAGTCAGAATTCAGGGCAAAGTTTGAGTTTTTGAGCATGTTCAGGGGGTCAAATTAGAGTTCAAAAAGCAGAATTCACTCATTGTTGACTATTTCTGTCATAGCAGGAGTAAGTATGCATGATCCATGCCTTCGGCATGGGCTAGTTCACTGTACTTGCCAGGGGCGACGGGGCACCAAACATGCGGGCTGCGCCCGCATGTTTGGTCAGACAGTTGCAACACTGCCTTCGGCAGCGTTGCGGGAGCAATAGGCCCTCCGCCCTGCTGGGGCTCGGGCCTAAATATGAAAATATTTTACACTACACACAATACAATATATTAACAGCATTAAACACAAGACCATATTTAACAACTATAGAATACAAATACTATTACAAAATATAAGCTCCAATTAATGAATCCAGCAATTAAACAATATTACTTTGACTTAGTATTTACTTAGATGTATAAATATGTATATTGCACATTAACCCACCTAAATAAATGCTACATCACAACATAATACAGTTATTTTATTCATATTGTATTAACCCTCGTCTCTAGTGCGCGTGCGCGGTCTCTGGGGCGGAGCTAAGAGCGGCTCAGGAGACCAGGTGGTTTTTGATGTTCCTGTTCCATCACCATGGTTACGGCCAACAGTAACCAACTCTGTTCAAGAAATAAAGTGACAACTTGTGACATTAAACCAGCATTACTGACCTGAGCGAGAAGTTACAATATTTACACCCAAACTAAAGCACAACCCGCTCCTTTAACGTCTTAAACTAACTCACGGAGCGGCACAAGCGGCGACGCACGCGGCGGCTTCAAACGATTCAATGAAGCCAGCGATCTTCCCGAAGGTTCGGTCTCTCTCGTCTTTAAACTCATTGCGCCGGCTTCAACTTCTGCTGCGGGGAAGACGCGTGCGTCGCTGATGCTCCGGGCCATTGACAGCGATGTCAGAGTTAACGTCTTTTCCAGCGCGAATTTCGCGATCAATGGAAGGTTTAGGATGGTTTAGATTCTAGAACAAAAAGGATATTATATGTCAGTGCTATATTTTATATGAGTCCAGAACCGAATCACCGGGTTTCGGTTTTTTGGACCTGAACCGAAACGTTTTTACAAGTCCAGATCCGGTCCATCATAGCGGTACACATCCCTATATATATGTTAGTAGTTTATTTTGTAGGCTGTGATTTTATATATTCCACAAGATCTCCTTGTGTCAAATGCTGTAAACAGTATTTATTTTGTATCTAATAAACATGATTATATTAAATTAAACAGTTTTAAAGATCATGATCTCTGGTTTATATGATGCAGTATTTGTGCTCTTCATATCAAATAACAGATAAAAGTACTTATAATAACCAGGTTTAAAACAACACATTTATCTTGTTCTTATGACGCCGCGATGCTGCGCGCGCTTCAAAGTTAGGGCCCCCCCAGGCCAAATCTATTTCTCAGCCTGTACACGCATTGCAAGTCCATCATGATATGGATTTACTGGGCACAGTCCGACTGCACTTCTTTACATGACAGTGAGACTACTGGAGCTGCAATGTGGAGAGCAAATACACTTCCTCACTTCTGAATTCAAATGATCAACATACATTTTTTGTAGAAAGATTCAGGTGTAGTCACCTGGACACGGCAGGGCCACGCCCACAGGAGGACACGACAGGGCCACGCCCACAGGAGGACACGGCAGGGCCACGCCCACAGGAGGACACGGCAGGGCCATGCCCACAGGAGGACACGGCAGGGCCATGCCCACAGGAGGACACGACAGGGCCACGCCCACAGGAGGACACGGCAGGGCCATGCCCACAGGAGGACACGGCAGGGCCACGCCCACAGGAGGACACGGCAGGGCCACGCCCACACAGGAGCTGCTCCATTCACCTCCAAATGCCTTTGTCATTACATTGTGTTTTGTAATGTGTAATGGTTCAGCCCTACCAGGCACCGAACACTCACTGTGCTAACCACTCACACCTGATCCTGCTCTGTAGGCACAAAGGACCACTCTGAGGAGCCAGAGAATGAAGAAGATGATGAAGATGAAGATGAAGGGCTGTCGGACACTGACCGGCACATTGATGAAGACATGGGGCCCGTTTTACAGGTGAGGGCTTAGTCACACTTGATGTTGGATTTCCCTAAACCTCCCATTTTAGCATGAGTAAGTCTCTCTGAGAGGATATGAGGGGGTGAGAGAGAATACTAAATATAGGATCATAGTTTCCTCAAGAACTTTAGATAATATAATGACCTTTTTTGTAGTGAGTCTCCAATAGTCATTTACATTGTTGCCACACTGCTCAAGGCCCGGGCCCCTGTGTCTGTGGGCCGGGCCCCTGTGTCTGTGGGCCGGGCCCCTGTGTCTGTGGGCCGGGCCCCTGTGTCTGTGGGCCGGGCCCCTGTGTCTGTGGGCCGGGCCCCTGTGTCTGTGGGCCACTAAATGTTTTCTGCAATGACTAAACCCTGACCATGTGTGTGTGGTCAGTTTGACTATGGAGCAGTGGCAGACAAACTCCTGGAGCTGTCCAGTCGAGGGAACACGCCCAGCCGCAACCGCCAGAGGCTCTACAAGACTGTCCAAGTGTGAGTGTTCTCCTCCTCATGCTCTCCTCCTCATGCTCTCCTCCTCATGTTCTCCTCCTCATGCTCTCCTCCTCATGTTCTCCTCCTCATGTTCTCCTCCTCATGCTCTCCTCCTCATGTTCTCCTCCTCATGCTCTCCTCCTCATGTTCTCCTCCTCATGTTCTCCTCCTCATGCTCTCCTCCTCATGTTCTCCTCCTCATGTTCTCCTCCTCATGTTCTCCTCCTCATGTTCTCCTCCTCATGTTCTCCTCCTCATGCTCTCCTCCTCATGCTCTCCTCCTCATGTTCTCCTCCTCATGTTCTCCTCCTCATGTTCTCCTCCTCATGTTCTCCTCCTCATGCTCTCCTCCTCATGCTCTCCTCCTCATGTTCTCCTCCTCATGTTCTCCTCCTCATGCTCTTCTCCTCATGTTCTCCTCCTCATGTTCTCCTCCTCATGCTCTCCTCCTCATGCTCTCCTCCTCATGTTCTCCTCCTCATGTTCTCCTCCTCATGTTCTCCTCCTCATGTTCTCCTCCTCATGTTCTCCTCCTCATGTTCTCCTCCTCATGCTCTCCTCCTCATGTTCTCCTCCTCATGCTCTCCTCCTCATGTTCTCCTCCTCATGTTCTCCTCCTCATGTTCCCTCATGTTCTCTCATGTTCTCCTCCTCATGTTCTCCTCCTCATGTTCTCTCCTCATGTTCTCCTCCTCATGTTCTCCTCCTCATGTTCTCTCATGTTCTCTCCTCATGTTCTCTCCTCATGTTCTCCTCCTCATGTTCTCCTCCTCATGTTCTCCTCCTCATGTTCTCTCCTCATGTTCTCCTTCTCATGTTCTCCTCCTCATGCTCTCCTCCTCATGCTCTCCTCCTCATGCTCTCCTCCTCATGCTCTCCTCCTCATGTTCTCCTCCTCATGCTCTCCTCCTCATGTTCTCCTCCTCATGTTCTCCTCCTCATGTTCTCCTCCTCATGCTCTCCTCCTCATGCTCTCCTCCTCATGCTCTCCTCCTCATGTTCTCTCCTCATGTTCTCCTCCTCATGTTCTCTCCTCATGTTCTCCTCCTCATGTTCTCTCCTCATGTTCTCCTCCTCATGTTCTCCTCCTCATGCTCTCCTCCTCATGCTCTCCTCCTCATGCTCTCCTCCTCATGTTCTCTCATGTTCTCCTCCTCATGTTCTCCTCCTCATGTTCTCCTCCTCATGTTCTCTCCTCATGTTCTCCTCCTCATGTTCTCCTCCTCATGTTCTCTCCTCATGTTCTCCTCCTCATGTTCTCTCCTCATGTTCTCCTTCTCATGTTCTCCTCCTCATGTTCTCCTCCTCATGTTCTCCTCCTCATGTTCTCCTCCTCATGTTCTCCTCCTCATGTTCTCCTCCTCATGCTCTCCTCCTCATGCTCTCCTCCTCATGCTCTCCTCCTCATGCTCTCCTCCTCATGCTCTCCTCATGTTCTCTCATGTTCTCCTCCTCATGTTCTCTCATGTTCTCCTCCTCATGTTCTCTCATGTTCTCCTCCTCATGTTCTCCTTCTCATGTTCTCCTCCTCATGCTCTCCTCCTCATGTTCTCCTCCTCATGTTCTCCTCCTCATGTTCTCCTCCTCATGTTCTCCTCCTCATGTTCTCCTCCTCATGTTCTCCTCCTCATGTTCTCCTCCTCATGTTCTCTCCTCATGTTCTCCTCCTCATGTTCTCCTCCTCATGTTCTCCTCCTCATGTTCTCTCCTCATGTTCTCTCCTCATGTTCTCTCCTCATGTTCTCCTCATGTTCTCCTCCTCATGTTCTCCTTCTCATGTTCTCCTCCTCATGTTCTCCTCCTCATGTTCTCCTCCTCATGTTCTCCTCCTCATGTTCTCCTCCTCATGTTCTCCTCCTCATGTTCTCCTCCTCATGTTCTCTCATGTTCTCTCCTCATGTTCTCCTCCTCATGTTCTCCTCCTCATGCTCTCCTCCTCATGCTCTCCTCATGTTCTCCTCATGTTCTCTCATGTTCTCTCATGCTCTCCTCCTCATGCTCTCCTCCTCATGCTCTCCTCATGTTCTCTCATGTTCCCTCATGTTCTCCTCCTCATGTTCTCCTCATGTTCTCCTCCTCATGTTCTCTCCTCATGTTCTCCTCCTCATGTTCTCCTCCTCATGCTCTCCTCCTCATGCTCTCCTCCTCATGCTCTCCTCCTCATGTTCTCCTCCTCATGTTCTCCTCCTCATGTTCTCCTCCTCATGTTCTCCTCCTCATGTTCTCTCCTCATGTTCTCCTCCTCATGTTCTCCTCCTCATGTTCTCCTCCTCATGTTCTCTCCTCATGTTCTCCTCCTCATGTTCTCCTCCTCATGTTCTCCTCCTCATGTTCTCCTTCTCATGTTCTCCTCCTCATGTTCTCCTCCTCATGTTCTCCTCCTCATGTTCTCTCCTCATGTTCTCCTCCTCATGTTCTCTCCTCATGTTCTCCTCCTCATGTTCTCCTCCTCATGTTCTCCTCCTCATGTTCTCCTCCTCATGTTCTCCTCCTCATGTTCTCTCATGTTCTCCTCATGTTCTCTCCTCATGTTCTCCTCCTCATGTTCTCTCCTCATGTTCTCCTTCTCATGTTCTCCTCCTCATGTTCTCCTCCTCATGTTCTCCTCCTCATGTTCTCCTCCTCATGTTCTCTCCTCATGTTCTCCTTCTCATGTTCTCCTCCTCATGTTCTCCTCCTCATGTTCTCCTCATCATGCTCTCCTCCTCATGCTCTCCTCCTCATGCTCTCCTTCTCATGTTCTCCTCCTCATGTTCTCCTCCTCATGTTCTCCTCCTCATGTTCTCCTCCTCATGTTCTCTCCTCATGTTCTCCTCCTCATGTTCTCCTCCTCATGTTCTCCTCATCATGCTCTCCTCCTCATGCTCTCCTCCTCATCATGCTCTCCTCCTCATCATGCTCTCCTCCTCATGCTCTCCTCCTCATGTTCTCCTCCTCATGTTCTCCTCCTCATGTTCTCCTCCTCATGTTCTCTCCTCATGTTCTCCTCCTCATGTTCTCCTCCTCATGTTCTCCTCCTCATGTTCTCTCCTCATGCTCTCCTCCTCATGTTCTCTCCTCATGTTCTCCTCCTCATGTTCTCTCCTCATGTTCTCCTCCTCATGTTCTCCTCCTCATGTTCTCCTCCTCATGTTCTCCTCCTCATGTTCTCCTCCTCATGTTCTCCTCCTCATGTTCTCTCATGTTCTCATGTTCTCTCCTCATGTTCTCCTTCTCATGTTCTCCTCCTCATGTTCTCCTCCTCATGTTCTCCTCCTCATGTTCTCCTCCTCATGTTCTCTCCTCATGTTCTCCTTCTCATGTTCTCCTCCTCATGTTCTCCTCCTCATGTTCTCCTCCTCATGCTCTCCTCCTCATGCTCTCCTCCTCATGCTCTCCTTCTCATGTTCTCCTCCTCATGTTCTCCTCCTCATGTTCTCTCCTCATGTTCTCCTCCTCATGTTCTCCTCCTCATGTTCTCCTCATCATGCTCTCCTCCTCATGCTCTCCTCCTCATCATGCTCTCCTCCTCATCATGCTCTCCTCCTCATGCTCTCCTCCTCATGCTCTCCTCATGCTCTCCTCATGTTCTCTTCTCATGTTCTCTCCTCATGCTCTCCTCCTCATGCTCTCCTCCTCATCATGCTCTCCTTCTCATCATGCTCTCCTCCTCATGCTCTCCTCCTCATGCTCTCCTCATGCTCTCCTCATGTTCTCTTCTCATGTTCTCTCCTCATGTTCTCCTCCTCATGTTCTCCTCCTCATGTTCTCCTCCTCATGTTCTCTCCTCATGTTCTCTCATGTTCTCCTCCTGCACTTTGTTCACTCCTGATCTGCTATGTCTCTCTCCACAGACTGCGGGACCTCAGCCAGGGTAAGTGATCCACAGGGGGGAGTATGGAGGGGGCGTGCCCTGACTCTGACCCGTGCCCTGACCCGTTCCCTGACCCGTGCCCTGACCCGTGCCTTGACCCGTTCCCTGACCCGTTCCCGCCCTGGTCTCACAGGGAGCTTCCCTCAGGACGAGTACCCAGAGGAGGTGTCCACAGATGAGGATGATGATGGCTTTGGCAGCAGGAAGAGGATGAAGAGGAAGCACATGGAGGAGGAGCCAGAGGAGGAGCCAGAGCAGAAGACCAGAGGTGTGTGTAAGATTGTTGGTTATGTTTCAGAAAGAAACTGAAGAGTGGAAACAGAATTGGGGCGTGGCATCGATGATTGTTTGAATCACATGCTGTGAGAATGGTCCTGTTTAGGCCTTACTATGTTGTAGTATGTATGTAGACCCGCTTTAGTCCCGCTTTAGTCCCGCTTTAGTCCCGCTTTAGTCCCGCTTTAGTCCCGCTTTAGTCCCGCTTTAGTCACGCTTTAGTCCCGCTTTAGTCACGCTTTAGTCACGCTTTAGACCCGCTTTAGACTTGTTTTAGTCCCGCTTTAGTCCCGCTTTAGTCCCGCTTTAGTCCCGCTTTAGTCCCGCTTTAGACCTGCTTTAGTCACGCTTTAGTCCCGCTTTAGTCACGCTTTAGTCACGCTTTAGTCACGCTTTAGTCACGCTTTAGACCTGTTTTAGTCCCGCTTTAGACCCCCTTTAGTCCCGCTTTAGTCCCGCTTTAGACCCGCTTTAGTCCCGCTTTAGTCCCGCTTTAGACCCGCTTTAGACCCGCTTTAGACCCGCTTTAGACCTGCTTTAGACCCGCTTTAGTCCCGCTTTAGACCCCCTTTATTCCCGCTTTAGTTTAGACTCTGGGCACTGTACTCAGAGTCTGTACTCGTGTACTTTGGTACCCCGTCGCTCCTGGCACAACCAGTGAATACGCCCATGCTGAAGGCATGGAGCGTGCATACTCCTGCTATGCCCTCATTTTTGTATGTATTTTTTAAAAGAATAAAAATAGGCTTTCGTTATATGCAAAATGTACAGTTTACAGATGTAGTGCAGTGAGTGATGGATTAAATTATGGTTAAACTATAGATAAAGTGACAGGTGTGAGAAAGTGTTCTTGTGGCGGGAGGTTCTGGTGCGGAAAGACTGTAGGCCACGCCCCTCAGGCAGGAGGCCACGCCCCTCAGGCAGGAGGCCACGCCCCTCAGGCAGGAGGCCACACCCTCAGGCAGGAGGCCACGCCCCATCCGGACCAGTACCTCCCTCTGCTGTTGGACTCATGAACACCTGCCACTTCAAACATTATCCTAACCAATAACCTCTCATTGCACTGCTCATAACTGTAAATTGTGTATATATTCAAACCAAGTATATTTAATTGTATTTGTTAATTAAAATTTTGATGCATGCCCTTTTTGGTATATTTTGCTTATGTTGCACCTTAATGCCGAACCAAGTTTCACTGATGAGGACAATAATCCCTTCTGATTCTGAAAGTGTAGCAGCCGTGAGTTAAACGCACTAACGCTCTTCAGTATCCTCATTCCACTTCAGAATGATGGCCAAAGTTATTGAATGACATCCCAATGTCTGCTGTAGATCGTGGTTGTGGCGTGTATATAAATTGTGTATGCCGGTGTATATATTATATATTTTTGTTTTGATCTCTTAATCCTCCACATTTGTTTTGATACTCACTTGTTCCTCCTGTGTCCTTGATGTTTGTTCCTCCTGTGTCCTTGATGTTTGTTCCTCCTGTGTCCTTGATGTTTGTTCCTCCTGTGTCCTTGATGTTTGTTCCTCCTGTGTCCTTGATGTTTGTTCCTCCTGTGTCCTTCATGTTTGTTCCTCCTGTGTCCTTCATGTTTGTTCCTCCTGTGTCCTTCATGTTTGTTCCTCCTGTGTCCTTGATGTTTGTTCCTCCTGTGTCCTTCATGTTTGTTCCTCCTGTGTCCTTCATGTTTGTTCCTCCTGTGTCCTTGATGTTTGTTCCTCCTGTGTCCTTGATGTTTGTTCCTCCTGTGTCCTTGATGTTTGTTCCTCCTGTGTCCTTCATGTTTGTTCCTCCTGTGTCCTTCATATTTGTTCCTCCTGTGTCCTTCATGTTTGTTCCTCCTGTGTCCTTCATGTTTGTTCCTCCTGTGTCCTTCATGTTTGTTCCTCCTGTGTCCTTGATGTTTGTTCCTCCTGTGTCCTTGATGTTTGTTCCTCCTGTGTCCTTGATGTTTGTTCCTCCTGTGTCCTTGATGTTTGTTCCTCCTGTGTCCTTGATGTTTGTTCCTCCTGTGTCCTTGATGTTTGTTCCTCCTGTGTCCTTGATGTTTGTTCCTCCTGTGTCCTTGATGTTTGTTCCTCCTGTGTCCTTCATGTTTGTTCCAGGGAAGAAGCCTTTTGAGCCCAACGAAGTGAGTCCAAGTCTTGAGTCCAAGAAGAAAAAATGCAAGAAGATGAAGTCTCCAAATCCAACGGAGCCACAAAGCCAGACAGAAGATCAGCCAGAGCCAGAAAAGCCTCCTCAGGAAAACAATACAGTGATGGCATCACAGTCAAAGAAGAAGAAGAAGAAAAGGGCAAAAAAATCTGAAGGTTTGAACAAGGAGCAGCAAAATGGACTAACAGAGCAGCAAACTGCTCCTCCAGAAACGCTTCAGACCAAAATACAGGAGCAAACAAACACGGAGGTTCTGGACACAAACACGGAGGTTCTGGACACAAACACGGAGGTTCTGGACACAAACACGGAGGTTCTGGACACAAACACGGAGGTTCTGGACACAAACACGGAGGTTCTGGACACAAACACGGAGGTTCTGGACACAAACACGGAGGTTCTGGACACAAACACGGAGGTTCTGGACACAAACACGGAGGTTCTGGACACAAACACGGAGGTTCTGGACACAAACACGGAGGTTCTGGACACAAACACGGAGGTTCTGGACACAAACACGGAGGTTCTGGACACAAACACGGAGGTTCTGGACACAAACACGGAGGTTCTGGACACCACACAGACAACCCAGAAAAAGAAGAAGAAAAAGAAAGTAATGAAGACGTCTGAAGCAGAAGTTCAGCGCCTGGAGGTAACACAAACCCAGGTGGAGGAGGCTGTGCAACCAGACCATAAGAACAAGAAGGCCAAGAAGAAAGCAGTGGTCACCGTGGATACAGGAGCAGAAGAAACACCAGCTCCAAGGACAAGTGTGAAGTCCACCAAGAAACGCTCAGCAGCTGGACTGAAGGGGGTGCCACAGCCTGATGCAGAGGAGGACACAGGGAAGAAGAAGAAGAAGAAGAAGAAGAGGAAGAAGATCCCGGTGGAGTTTGAGTACGAGGCAGAGGAAGTCCAGGCGGAGGAGAACGAGGTGCGTATCTGAGCTGGACTGTGGTGAGGTCAGGGAGGTGTGTCACCATATGAACTCTAGAGTCATGATTATCATGAGGAGAAATATCACCATTTTATGATTATTCATGATTATCAGCAAAAAGAAAAACCTATTTTTTCAAACTTGTAAATATTCCCGTGAGAGGAACATTTGATTTAAAATAATGAACGTCCCTGCCCTTTAACACAGCATATTATTTAAAAAAAGAAACAAATTGACATTAACATTAATGTGAGCTTATTTGCTGCTTAATCATTATATAATTAGTGAGATGAACGCCATGGTAACTCTCAGAGGTGGGACTTGAGCTCATGCCAACATCAGTCACGCCCATGAGGGGGCGGGGCCTGAACATTATCATGCATTCTATCGTGTGGTTACAATGCGATGTTGGAGGCTTTGGAGGGAAGTGAAATAAATGCCGAAAAAGCACTAGCTTTAGCCACTTCTCACAGACCCAACTTTGACTGACTGTCATACTGCTGTAGGAGGAGACATCCTTAATACTGGAGCGCCACAGGCCTGTGTGTCCTCCCCTGTATATGAACGCTCTGCAGTTCATGGACAGTAATGTTATGCTCTCTAAGTATGCAGACAATATGGCCATGTAGACTGCATTCCCTGATTAACAAGACCAAAGAGCTGCAAGAAATGGAATCAAATACTCTATGATCAGAAAACTGAGCGTACAAAGAGAAAGTTTGTCAGCCTGATTCAAAGTGTGTTTAACCCTTTGGTTTGGCTGTTTGACAGTGGTGAACAAGAACAAACTGAACAGATTAGTGAAGACTGCAGGAAGGTTCATTTGTAGAGAACAGAAACAATGGAGTTGTTTACCAGTCGAGGGCCAGGTCTATGATGAGGTGCTGAGTCCATCAGGGGCCGAGACGGAGCCCTGAGAGACCCAGAAGGTGAACAGAGGCTCATTTGTGCCAAACTGTGAGTCTGTTAAACAAGCACTGATGTGATTCATGTGTATGTGCAGCACACTTTGAATCACAGCAGACTTTTTTATAAGTTATTGCAAAGCTCATGTCATGTGGTGAACCAAAGACACGTGTGGTAGAGGCGCTGTGGCTCGTCTCACATGGGCCCTGGTGAATCATTCAGATCAGCCTCATGATTAAATTGGGTACAATTTAGATGTGATTTAAGAAGTATACCATACTCTTACAGGCTATACAGCGCTCGAATAAAAGAGAACCAAAATTGCACCTGCCAATCAGCCACAGATCCCCCCATTGTAACATGAGATATTTACTCGTATACTACTGAACCCGGAGTCTTGTGCTGTAATTGTCCCAGACGCAACTCGACCAAAGCTTTTAGTATTAAAACTGTCTATTGGTCAGTGGGTAGGTGCGCCAGGCTCTTCCTGGTCTTCACAGTAGGCTTAGTGCTGACCGACCATCTGACCAGTGAGTGTTCTGACCCTCTCCCCAGGCTCCTGCTCTGCTGCTGCGCTTGGACACTGGGATGTAAAAAAAGGGCACATAGCGACTCCTTGAAAGAGGCACAAACAAATAAAGAATATAACTTTATCAACAACAATGTATTTATGTACATGCTATATTTGTGGTGGGAAGTTTTACAATTCAATAAAAGGTATTTATATTTCAATTATTGATAAGTGCTACATCCAATAATAAAAGTTATTGAAGATTGATATCCATAGATCATCATAAAAAAGATGTAGTATGCTTGATTTTGATATATTATTGATAAGTGCTGTGAATTTGGTGAGCCTACAGCAGTGTTCTCGCTGGCTTTCAGCATGGTGACCTGCCATTTTTTTAATAAGAAAACGATAAACATGACTCCAGCTCATGATCAATACGAGGAAATAGTTTGCCAGCCCTGATGCAGTATTGCACACTGCTGTGGTGAGTTCATCCGCTGACGGGGCTGTCGTGTGGGTCAGCTGTCCCAGAGTAATGTGTTTGACCCGACTCCTGTTGTGTGTCCAGCCCTCTGACCCGCCCAAGACCTCCCTGAGATCCAGGCTTCAGAAGCTCCAGAAGAACCGCAGAGTTCAGCCAGACTTTGTGAGCTTCCAGAGCAACAGCACCGCTCCAGCTCCTCTGTTCTGCAGAGCTCTCAGCGCCAAAACGGTACAGACTCACCATATATGACCCCCAATACCACGGGTCTATTCTATATATGACCTCTGATACCAGTCTATTCTATATATGACCTCTGATACCACGGTCTATTCTATATATGACCTCTGATACCAGTCTATTCTATATATGACCTCTGATACCACGGTCTATTCTATATATGACCTCTGATACCACAGTCTATTCTATATATGACCTCTGATACCACAGTCTATTCTATATATGACCTCTGATACCAGTCTATTCTATATATGACCTCTGATACCACAGTCTATTCTATATATGACCTCTGATACCACAGTCTATTCTATATATGACCTCTGATACCACAGTCTATTCTATATATGACCTCTGATACCAGTCTATTCTATATATGACCTCTGATACCACGGTCTATTCTATATATGACCTCTGATACCACGGTCTATTCTATATATGACCTCTGATACCAGTCTATTCTATATATGACCTCTGATACCACAGTCTATTCTATATATGACCTCTGATACCACAGTCTATTCTATATATGACCTCTGATACCACGGTCTATTCTATATATGACCTCTGATACCACAGTCTATTCTATATATGACCTCTGATACCACAGTCTATTCTATATATGACCTCTGATACCAGTCTATTCTATATATGACCTCTGATACCACAGTCTATTCTATATATGACCTCTGATACCACAGTCTATTCTATATATGACCTCTGATACCAGTCTATTCTATATATGACCTCTGATACCACAGTCTATTCTATATATGACCTCTGATACCACAGTCTATTCTATATATGACCTCTGATACCACAGTCTATTCTATATATGACCTCTGATACCACAGTCTATTCTATATATGACCTCTGATACCACAGTCTATTCTATATATGACCTCTGATACCACAGTCTATTCTATATATGACCTCTGATACCAGTCTATTCTATATATGACCTCTGATACCACAGTCTATTCTATATATGACCTCTGATACCAGTCTATTCTATATATGACCTCTGATACCACAGTCTATTCTATATATGACCTCTGATACCACAGTCTATTCTATATATGACCTCTGATACCACAGTCTATTCTATATATGACCTCTGATACCAGTCTATTCTATATATGACCTCTGATACCACGGTCTATTCTATATATGACCTCTGATACCACAGTCTATTCTATATATGACCTCTGATACCAGTCTATTCTATATATGACCTCTGATACCACAGTCTATTCTATATATGACCTCTGATACCACAGTCTATTCTATATATGACCTCTGATACCAGTCTATTCTATATATGACCTCTGATACCACAGTCTATTCTATATATGACCTCTGATACCACAGTCTATTCTATATATGACCTCTGATACCACGGTCTATTCTATATATGACCTCTGATACCAGTCTATTCTATATATGACCTCTGATACCAGTCTATTCTATATATGACCTCTGATACCAGGGTCTATTCTATATATGACCTCTGATACCAGTCTATTCTATATATGACCTCTGATACCAGTCTATTCTATATATGACCTCTGATACCACGGTCTATTCTATATATGACCTCTGATACCACAGTCTATTCTATATATGACCTCTGATACCACAGTCTATTCTATATATGACCTCTGATACCACAGTCTATTCTATATATGACCTCTGATACCACGGTCTATTCTATATATGACCTCTGATACCACGGTCTATTCTATATATGACCTCTGATACCACGGTCTATTCTATATATGACCTCTGATACCACAGTCTATTCTATATATGACCTCTGATACCAGTCTATTCTATATATGACCTCTGATACCACAGTCTATTCTATATATGACCTCTGATACCACAGTCTATTCTATATATGACCTCTGATACCACGGTCTATTCTATATATGACCTCTGATACCAGTCTATTCTATATATGACCTCTGATACCAGTCTATTCTATATATGACCTCTGATACCAGGGTCTATTCTATATATGACCTCTGATACCAGTCTATTCTATATATGACCTCTGATACCAGTCTATTCTATATATGACCTCTGATACCACGGTCTATTCTATATATGACCTCTGATACCACAGTCTATTCTATATATGACCTCTGATACCACAGTCTATTCTATATATGACCTCTGATACCACAGTCTATTCTATATATGACCTCTGATACCACGGTCTATTCTATATATGACCTCTGATACCACGGTCTATTCTATATATGACCTCTGATACCACGGTCTATTCTATATATGACCTCTGATACCAGTTTATTCTATATATGACCTCTGATACCACAGTCTATTCTATATATGACCTCTGATACCACGGTCTATTCTATATATGACCTCTGATACCAGTCTATTCTATATATGACCTCTGATACCACGGTCTATTCTATATATGACCTCTGATACCACGGTCTATTCTATATATGACCTCTGATACCACGGTCTATTCTATATATGACGTCTGATACCACGGTCTATTCTATATATGACCTCTGATACCACAGTCTATTCTATATATGACCTCTGATACCACAGTCTATTCTATATATGACCTCTGATACCACGGTCTATTCTATATATGACCTCTGATACCACGGTCTATTCTATATATGACCTCTGATACCAGTCTATTCTATATATGACCTCTGATACCAGTCTATTCTATATATGACCTCTGATACCAGTCTATTCTATATATGACCTCTGATACCACGGTCTATTCTATATATGACCTCTGATACCACAGTCTATTCTATATATGACCTCTGATACCACAGTCTATTCTATATATGACCTCTGATACCACAGTCTATTCTATATATGACCTCTGATACCACGGTCTATTCTATATATGACCTCTGATACCACGGTCTATTCTATATATGACCTCTGATACCACGGTCTATTCTATATATGACCTCTGATACCAGTCTATTCTATATATGACCTCTGATACCACAGTCTATTCTATATATGACCTCTGATACCACGGTCTATTCTATATATGACCTCTGATACCAGTCTATTCTATATATGACCTCTGATACCACGGTCTATTCTATATATGACCTCTGATACCACGGTCTATTCTATATATGACCTCTGATACCACGGTCTATTCTATATATGACGTCTGATACCACGGTCTATTCTATATATGACCTCTGATACCACAGTCTATTCTATATATGACCTCTGATACCACAGTCTATTCTATATATGACCTCTGATACCACGGTCTATTCTATATATGACCTCTGATACCACGGTCTATTCTATATATGACCTCTGATACCAGTCTATTCTATATATGACCTCTGATACCAGTCTATTCTATATATGACCTCTGATACCACAGTCTATTCTATATATGACCTCTGATACCACGGTCTATTCTATATATGACCTCTGATACCAGTCTATTCTATATATGACCTCTGATACCACGGTCTATTCTATATATGACCTCTGATACCACGGTCTATTCTATATATGACCTCTGATACCGGTCTATTCTATATATGACCTCTGATACCACGGTCTATTCTATATATGACCTCTGATACCAGTCTATTCTATATATGACCTCTGATACCACAGTCTATTCTATATATGACCTCTGATACCACAGTCTATTCTATATATGACCTCTGATACCAGTCTATTCTATATATGACCTCTGATACCACAGTCTATTCTATATATGACCTCTGATACCACGGTCTATTCTATATATGACCTCTGATACCACGGTCTATTCTATATATGACCTCTGATACCAGTCTATTCTATATATGACCTCTGATACCAGTCTATTCTATATATGACCTCTGATACCAGTCTATTCTATATATGACCTCTGATACCACGGTCTATTCTATATATGACCTCTGATACCACGGTCTATTCTATATATGACCTCTGATACCAGTCTATTCTATATATGACCTCTGATACCAGTCTATTCTATATATGACCTCTGATACCAGTCTATTCTATATATGACCTCTGATACCACAGTCTATTCTATATATGACCTCTGATACCACAGTCTATTCTATATATGACCTCTGATACCACAGTCTATTCTATATATGACCTCTGATACCACGGTCTATTCTATATATGACCTCTGATACCACGGTCTATTCTATATATGACCTCTGATACCACGGTCTATTCTATATATGACCTCTGATACCACAGTCTATTCTATATATGACCTCTGATACCACAGTCTATTCTATATATGACCTCTGATACCAGTCTATTCTATATATGACCTCTGATACCACGGTCTATTCTATATATGACCTCTGATACCAGTCTATTCTATATATGACCTCTGATACCACGGTCTATTCTATATATGACCTCTGATACCACAGTCTATTCTATATATGACCTCTGATACCAGTCTATTCTATATATGACCTCTGATACCACGGTCTATTCTATATATGACCTCTGATACCAGTCTATTCTATATATGACCTCTGATACCACAGTCTATTCTATATATGACCTCTGATACCACGGTCTATTCTATA
Source organism: Eucyclogobius newberryi (assembly GCF_026437365.1). Classification (NCBI taxonomy): domain Eukaryota; kingdom Metazoa; phylum Chordata; class Actinopteri; order Gobiiformes; family Gobiidae; genus Eucyclogobius; species Eucyclogobius newberryi. Next base: position 1,316,854 of record NW_027315768.1, on the reverse strand, counting down.
TATGACCTCTGATACCGGTCTATTCTATATATGACCTCTGATACCACAGTCTATTCTATATATGACCTCTGATACCAGTCTATTCTATATATGACCTCTGATACCACAGTCTATTCTATATATGACCTCTGATACCACAGTCTATTCTATATATGACCTCTGATACCACAGTCTATTCTATATATGACCTCTGATACCACGGTCTATTCTATATATGACCTCTGATACCACGGTCTATTCTATATATGACCTCTGATACCACGGTCTATTCTATATATGACCTCTGATACCACAGTCTATTCTATATATGACCTCTGATACCACAGTCTATTCTATATATGACCTCTGATACCAGTCTATTCTATATATGACCTCTGATACCACGGTCTATTCTATATATGACCTCTGATACCAGTCTATTCTATATATGACCTCTGATACCACGGTCTATTCTATATATGACCTCTGATACCACAGTCTATTCTATATATGACCTCTGATACCAGTCTATTCTATATATGACCTCTGATACCACGGTCTATTCTATATATGACCTCTGATACCAGTCTATTCTATATATGACCTCTGATACCACAGTCTATTCTATATATGACCTCTGATACCACAGTCTATTCTATATATGACCTCTGATACCAGTCTATTCTATATATGACCTCTGATACCACAGTCTATTCTATATATGACCTCTGATACCACGGTCTATTCAATATATGACCTCTGATACCAGTCTATTCTATATATGACCTCTGATACCACAGTCTATTCTATATATGACCTCTGATACCACAGTCTATTCTATATATGACCTCTGATACCACGGTCTATTCTATATATGACCTCTGATACCAGTCTATTCTATATATGACCTCTGATACCACAGTCTATTCTATATATGACCTCTGATACCACGGTCTATTCTATATATGACCTCTGATACCACAGTCTATTCTATATATGACCTCTGATACCAGTCTATTCTATATATGACCTCTGATACCACAGTCTATTCTATATATGACCTCTGATACCACGGTCTATTCTATATATGACCTCTGATACCAGTCTATTCTATATATGACCTCTGATACCACAGTCTATTCTATATATGACCTCTGATACCACCTTTCCCCCAGAGGTTTCTGGCTCTGACACAGTTTTAGAACCGCTTTCCGTTTGAAAGAAAAGACTCTTTAGTTCAGACACTGAACATGAAACTTGTTAAGATTTACTAAAAACATTAATGGAGGAAGACACTCCTATGACTCCTACACTCCTATGACTCCTACACTCCTGTGACTCCTGTACTACTACACTCCTGTACTACTACACTCCTGTGACTCCTGTACTACTACACTCCTGCACTACTACACTCCTGTGACTCCTGTACTACTACACTCCTGTGACTCCTGCACTACTACACTCCTGTGACTCCTGTACTACTACACTCCTGTGACTCCTGCACTACTACACTCCTATGACTCCTACACTCCTATGACTCCTACACTCCTGTGACTCCTGTACTACTACACTCCTGTACTACTACACTCCTGTGACTCCTGTACTACTACACTCCTGCACTACTACACTCCTGTGACTCCTGTACTACTACACTCCTGTGACTCCTGCACTACTACACTCCTGTGACTCCTGCACTACTACACTCCTGTGACTCCTGCACTACTACACTCCTGTGACTCCTGCACTACTACACTCCAGTGACTCCTGCACTACTACACTCAAGTGACTCCTGCACTACTACACTCCTGTGACTCCTGTACTACTACACTCCTGCACTACTACACTCCTGTGACTCCTGCACTACTACACTCCTGTGACTCCTGTACTACTACACTCCTGTGACTCCTGTAATACTACACTCCTGTGACTCCTGCACTACTACACTCCAGTGACTCCTGCACTACTACACTCCAGTGACTCCTGCACTACTACACTCCTGTGACTCCTGCACTACTACACTCCTGTACTACTACACTCCTGTGACTCCTCTAGTACTACACTCCTGTGACTCCTGTACTACTACACTCCTGTGACTCCTGTACTACTACACTCCTGTGACTCCTGCACTACTACACTCCTGTGACTCCTGCACTACTACACTCCTGTGACTCCTCTAGTACTACACTCCTGTGACTCCTGTACTACTACACTCCTGTGACTCCTCTAGTACTACACTCCTGTGACTCCTGTACTACTACACTCCTGTGACTCCTGTACTACTACACTCAAGTGACTCCTGCACTACTACACTCCTGTACTACTACACTCCTGTGACTCCTGTACTACTACACTCCTGTGACTCCTGTACTACTACACTCAAGTGACTCCTGCACTACTACACTCCTGCACTACTACACTCCTGTGACTCCTGTACTACTACACTCCTGTGACTCCTGCACTACTACACTCCAGTGACTCCTGTACTACTACACTCCTGTGACTCCTGTACTACTACACTCAAGTGACTCCTGCACTACTACACTCCTGCACTACTACACTCCAGTGACTCCTGCACTACTACACTCCTGTACTACTACACTCCTGTGACTCCTGCACTACTACACTCCAGTGACTCCTGCACTACTACACTCAAGTGACTCCTGCACTACTACACTCCTGTGACTCCTGCACTACTACACTCCTGTACTACTACACTCCTGTGACTCCTGCACTACTACACTCCTGTGACTCCTGCACTACTACACTCCAGTGACTCCTGCACTACTACACTCAAGTGACTCCTGTACTACTACACTCCTGCACTACTACACTCCTGTGACTCCTGTACTACTACACTCCTGCACTACTACACTCCTGTGACTCCTGCACTACTACACTCCTGTGACTCCTGTACTACTACACTCCTGTGACTCCTGTACTACTACACTCCTGTACTACTACACTCCTGTGACTCCTGCACTACTACACTCCTGTGACTCCTGCACTACTACACTCCTGTACTACTACACTCCTGTGACTCCTGCACTACTACACTCCTGTACTACTACACTCCTGTGACTCCTGCACTACTACACTCCTGTACTACTACACTCCTGTGACTCCTGCACTACTACACTCCAGTGACTCCTGCACTACTACACTCCTGTGACTCCTGCACTACTACACTCCTGTGACTCCTGTAATAC